>NC_060207.1:241140000-241230000 GCF_021130785.1 Homalodisca vitripennis | reverse complement strand
AAAAAAAAAATTAAAAATTTAATTTTGGGAAAAAAACCCCTTTTTGGGCCCCTTTAAAAAAAAATTTTTTATTTTTTTTTTAAAAAAAATTTTTTAAAAAAAAATTTTTTTTTAAGGTTTAAAAAAAATTTTTTTGGTTTTAAAAAAAAAAAATGGGAAAAAAATTTTAAAAAAAAAAAAATTTTTTTAAAAAAAAAAAAATTTTTTAAAAAAAAAAAAAAAAAATTTTTTTTAAAAAAAAAAAAATTGGGGGGAAATAAAAATTTTTTTTAAAAAAAAAAAAAAAAAAAATTTTTTTTTCCCAAAAAAAAAAAAATTTAAAAAATTTTTTAAATTTTGGGGGGGTTTTTTAAAGGAAGGGGGTTTTTTTTTTTTAAAAAAAAAAAAAAATTTTTATTTTTTTTTTTTTTAAAAAAAAAAAATGAAAATTTTTAAATTTTTTAAAAAAAAAAATTTTTTCCAAAAATTTTTTTTTTTTAAAAATTTTTTAAAAAGTTTTAAAAAAATTTTTTTTTTTGGGAATTTTTTTTTAAAAATTCCTTTTTTGGGGGGGGGGAAAAAAAAAAAAAAAGGGGGGTTTTTTAAAATTTTTAAATTAAAAAAATTAAAATTTTTTAAATTAAAAAAAAACCAAAAAACCCCCCCTTTTTTTTTTTTTTTTAAAAATTTTTTTTTTTAAATTTTTAAAAAAAATTTTTTAAAAAATTTTTTTTAAAAAAAAAAAAAAAAAACCCCCCCCTTTAAAAAAAAATTTTTTGGGTTTAAAATTTTTAAACCTTTTTTTTGGGGGGGGTTTTTTTTAAAATTTTGGAAAAATTTTTTTCCCCCCTTTTTTTTTAAAAAAAATTTTTGGGTTTAAAATTTTTTTTGGAAAAACCCCCCGGGGTTTTTTGGGGGGAAAAAAATTTTTTAAAAAAATTTTTTTTAAAAAAAAATTTAAAAAAAAAGGGGGGGGGAAAAATTTTTAAATTTTTTTCCAAAAAAATTTTTTTTAAAATTTTTTTAATTTAAAAAATTTTAAAAAAATTTTTTTTTTAAGTGTTTTTTTTTTTAAATTTTGGAAAAAAAACCTTTTCCCCCAAAAAAAAAAAAATTTTTTTTAAAAAAAACAAAAATTTTTTAAAATTTTTTTTTACTTTCCAAAAAAAAAATTTTTCCAAAAATTTTGGGGGAAAAAAAAAATTTAAAAAAAAATTTAAAAAATTTTGGGGGAAAATTTTTGGGGGAAAAAATTTTTTTAATTTTGGGTTTAAAAAAAATTTTTAAAAAAAAAAAAACCCCCCCAAAAAAAAAAAAAATTTTTTTTGGGGGGGTTTTTTTTAATTTTTTTTTTTTTAAAGGGGGGGAGGAAAAAACCCTTTCCCCCCCCTTTTTTTAAATTTTCCTTTTTGGGGAAAATTTTTTTTTTCCCCAAAAAAAAGGAAAAAAAAAAAACCCCCTTTTTTTTTCTTTTAAAAAATTTTTTTTTTTGGATTTTTAAAAAAAAAAGCCAAAACCAAATTTTTAAAAAAAAAAAATTTAAAAAAATTTTTTACCAAAAAATTTTTTTTTTTTTAAAAAAAAATTTTAAAAAAAAACCAATTTAAAAAATTTTTTTTAAAAATTTTGGGCCTTTCCTTGGGAAAATTTTTTTTTAAAAAAAAAACAAAAAAACCCCTTTTTTTTTTTTAAAAAAACCCAAAAAAATTTAAAAATTTTTTTGGGAAAAAAAAAAAAAATTTTTTTTTTAAAAAACCCAAAAAAAAAAAGAAAATTTTTTTTAAAATTTTTGTTTTTGGGAAAAAAATTTTTTTGAAAAAATTTTTTTTAAATTTCCTTTTTTTAAAATTTTTTTTTTCCTTTTAAAAAAAAAATTTTAAAAATTTTTTTTTTAAAATTTTTTTTTTTTGTTAAAAAAAGAAAAAAAAAAAAAATTTTTTATTTTTCCTTTTTTGGGAAATTTTTTTTCTCCCTTTTTTAAAAAAAAAAAAATTTTTTAAAAAAAAAATTTTTTTTAAAATTTTTAAAAAAAAAAAATTTTTTTTAAAATTTTAAAAAAATTTTTTCCGGAAATTTCCTTTCCTTTTTTAAAAAGAAAAAAAATTTTTAAAATTTTTTGGGGGGGTTTTTTTTAAAAATAATTAAAAAAATTTAAAAATAAAAAAATTTTAATATTAGAACTTTTTTAAATTTAAAACATTGCTTCAAGTTATGAATATGTTTATAAAAGGTTTTTTTATAAAATAAAATTGTGCAATACCTAAACAAAATTTTGCAACAAAAAAATTTGTCTCTACAGCCAATAAAAAAAATGTTTGCTAAGAAACTAGAAAGAGGAAAATACTAATATATAAGTAACTTTATAAAAATGTGAGATAAGTTATAATAGCTTTAAAAATTTACAAAATTTAAACCCGTGGTATCAGGGAATAGTGGTACATTTTAAAATGGATTTAAATATAATATATCTTCTAAAATAACCCCTTAAATCTTCGATCCAAGCTATTCAGTGCCGAGATAAAATGGGTTTTCCACTAATTTCAAGAGTCCACCCTCTTGAAACTTTTAATTGAAGCTTGATGACGAAACTTATTTAATGCCTCTTGTAAGCTCTATTTCCATCTCAAGTATTGTTTTAATCAATTATTCTAAACTACCATAATCGTGTACTCGGTGTTCACCAAAAACTCATTTTATATTTTATTTAAGCTCTTTCATTCACCTTTATTAGATGACTCTTATTCCTGATCAACGACAATTTGAAATTAAACTTTATGGAAGTTTCATCATAAAAATACTAGGTGTAACATCTTATATTCATTAATTTCAACACGAGAAGAATAAGCTATTATATTAAATTAATCTAAAAGACTAGCAAAAGATCAACTATCAAATTTCAATATTACAAAGATAAATTCTTTAAATTTTTTATAGCAACAACATTTTCAAAATGCAAATTACATATTTATACAAAGATTTTTTATTATAATCTTCACAAACTACGAGTACGTTTAGGTGGTTCCTTTTTTTTATTTAAGATTTAATGGTCTGTAATTGTATCTTAATACTTGCCTAAATTACTGTTGATAAGTATTTATGCGGTTGAAGTATAACATTACACTCTATCTCACATACTGATCTACAGTGATTATCTAGGACACACACCATTACACACAGTGTGGGGAGCTTTTTCTCGCACTGCTAGGGGGAGAGCCACAGATACGTCAACCATTAGAGATTCCAACCCATGTCATTACTCGCTTAATCTTTTCACAACATGATAGAAACAAGTCTGTATTGTACATACTATCTACCAGTGTTATCTGGACACACACCATTACACACCAGTGTGGGGAGCTTTGATCTCGTACTGCTAGGGACAGAGCACAGATACGTCACCCTAGAGATTCCAACCCATGTATTTACAGCTTACTCTGTTTCCACAACATTGATAGAAACAACTCTCATTGCACATACTATCTACCAATGTTATCTGGACACACCACCATTACACCAGTGTGGGGAGCTTTATCTCGTACTGCTAGGGACAGAGCACAGATACGTCACCCCTAGAGATTCCAAGTCACCCTAGAGATTCCAACCCATGTATTACAGCTTACTCTTTTCACAAACTTGATAGAAACAACTCTCTTGCACATACTATCTACCAGTGTTATCTGGACACACACCATTACACCAGTGTGGGGAGCTTTATCTCGTACTGCTAGGGACAGAGCACAGATACGTCACCCTAGAGATTCCAACCCATGTATTACAGCTTACTCTTTTCACAAACTTGATAGAAACAAGTCTCTCTATTGTACATACTCATGCTACCAATGTAATCTGGACACACACCATTACACCAGTGTGGGGGAGCTTTATCTCGTACTGCTAGGGACAGAGCACAGATACGTCACCCTAGAGATTCCAACCCATGTATTACAGCTTACTCTTTTCACAAACTTGATTAGAAACAACTCTCTTGCACATACTATCTACCAGTATTATCTGGACACACGACCATTACACCAGTGTGGGAGCTTTATCTCGTTACTGCTAGGGACAGAGCACAGATTACGTCACCCTAGAGATTCCAACCCATGTATTACAGCTTACTCTTTTTCACAAACTTGATAGAAACAACTCTCTTGCACATACTATCTACCAGTATTATCTGGACACACACCATTACACCAGTGTGGGGAAGCTTTTATCTCGTACTGCTAGGGGACAGAGCACAGATACGTCACCCTAGAGATTCCAACCCATGTATTACAGCTTTACTCCTTTCACAAACTTGATAGAAACAACTCTCTTGCACATACTATCTACCAGTGTTATCTGGACACACACACCATTACACCAGTGTGGGGGAGCTTTAATCTCGTACTGCTAGGGACAGAGCACAGATACGTCACCCTAGAGATTCCACCCCATGTATTACAGCTTACTCGTTTCACAAACTTGATAGAAACAAGTCTCTTGTACATACTCTCTACCAGTGTAATCTGGACACACACACCATTACACCAGTGTGGTCTTCATAGATTCTTGTCCCCTGATGTTAATATTCAATAGAGGCTTCGTTACATGCTAAATGACACATTATCAGAGGTTTATTTTTAAAAGTTTTGCCAGCAAAATTTGCAATTCTCTGTTTGTTGTTCAGTTTAACCAACCTTTCAAACTCAGTTTTATAAAAAACTATCGAAACCTCAGTGATGTCCGATTTAAGAGGAGGTTATAACCTTTTTAAGATAGATTGTTATGTTGTTGATTATTTTATGTAAGAAAATAGAGCTCACTTAGTCTTTAGTATATTATTTAATTCTTCACGAAGTGTGCCCACTTACACCAGATAATTTTTACGAGTATAAAAATAAATTGTATTTGATATTAAAAATGCTATGTAAAATTTTTGTAATATAATCACTGGTAGTCAAACTTACTGAGTAGGAGATGGTTAATATTAAAATAACATGAATCAAAGTGCAAAAATTTAACTTCCATATTATAGGCGACAATGTTAATGTCTTAACAATAACACTAAACAATGAAGTATAAAGACCAACGGCCTGAGTGTGTGCTCTAACATTGTTATCCTAAGCTCCATGAGCCAACGCGTACATAATGATCCCAGGAAACAAGAGCGTTATAACAATAGTACAATGTTAAGTTTCACTCTCTCATGTCGGTTATCTGGACACAGAAAAATTGCCCTGGCCGGTGTGTTTTTTCTG
Organism: Homalodisca vitripennis; assembly: GCF_021130785.1. Classification (NCBI taxonomy): domain Eukaryota; kingdom Metazoa; phylum Arthropoda; class Insecta; order Hemiptera; family Cicadellidae; genus Homalodisca; species Homalodisca vitripennis. Next base: position 241,224,778 of record NC_060207.1, on the reverse strand, counting down.
TTAATAGTAACATTTAAATGTGGTAAATTTAAACCCTGTGGTATTTATATATTTGTTTTTTCTTTCGTTGCTTAGCAAACAACAGCCATAAAACCTTCTTATACATGTAGTTTCACGCTATCTATTCAACTGTTACCAATAAAAACTACAAAGTGATTATATTTCACAAAGTATGCTGTAATTTATTATTACTGCTTACGTAGTAAAAAATAACATTGATCATCTGCAGAGTGACCTCAAACCGATTATCATTTATAACTTTCATTTTCATCCAAAGATATCCTAACGCATTCTTAAGGTAAGTAACAGTTAATGGTAAACACCGCTAGAAATAATGTCAGTTTGGTCTACGACACAGGGACGGCCACAGGCTCCAACATCGTTAATAGTGAAATCTTTAAAGATTGATATGTCATTAAGCACACTTAAGGTTAGTAATGGTCATTTGGAGGAGTCCTTGCAACCATCTCATCCCGCTTAATGAAGTTTGAAAAGCTATTTTTGAAATAATATTTGTTTCTTAAAGATATTGATGTAATTATTATCATAGGGTGCACAGCTGGTCCTTGAGATTATCGATGCATTATTGTCCTCAAATTGTTTAATAAATGCATATTCATAATTCAATATATGGCATTGGGGATGTATCAAGTACTAGGGATCAATGCTGGATGTTTTTCCACTAAGGAAAAGAAGATGAGGAGACGCCTCATTGGACTTAGTCCCTAAAACGGTCTTTGCACGGTTTCCTAGAGTTACGGGACATTCAGGATAGATAAGTTTAGGCTCTGCCGCCACCGTTTTTTCAAGGTCCTATGAGGAGGAGAACTATGCCAAACATGGAAGAAGGAATGACTAGTTCTGTTCCAACATCTTCCAATGAACGTTGTAAGGTAAAATCCACACCGCTCATTGTCTCGGTTATAAAAACCTTCAGAATTAAGGGAGAACCCATCCACTATAACAATAATCATCCGATAGTGAACTAAAACTATTGACCAACCCTTTCCATCGTATGACCTTGATAAAGCTGATTTAAAATACTCATTGTTCTGTTGGCAGGTAAGGAAACCTTAGGGGACAATCAAATGTTCTCAAATGATGCCCTTCCCTCGTCCATGATTCTCTGGTCTGTTTTCAGTGCTAATAGTTATCAATATAATCGCTCATTGGTATAACTTGGTTGAATGAATCTAAATTATTTTTAGAATCTTCTTTATTTATAGGAAATTTGTGTATCCGATTTACTTATAAAATTACAAGTCTGTGTGAGATTGTTTTGTTGGTCTTTTATATTGAATTTCGATTTTCATATGGGAAATTTTTTGTCAACTAATGTTACCTTTCTATCACAGGGGATTATTATATCATTTTGATAAAACAGGGAAATAAGAAGATTTGAAATGACTTAAAAACTAACACAAATTTCAAGAGAGTACATGTCTTTGCAAGTGTTGCTCATAGTACAGTCTTCAAATTTAATATAATAAATGCCAATAATAAATAATTTGTATACATCAAGATATAAAATTATTAGTAAATATTATTGGGTGAAAAACGTAAAATTACAGTTCGAACTTTGGGTCTGTACCTATAGTATCAGGTTGTGACCTAAGTGGTACAAAGAATTTTCAGGCAGATTTTATTTAATTCAGTTCAGTTAAGTTATTTTATTTAGTTATTTTATTAAGTTCAGTTTATTTTGCTTCGCTTGCGGTAGTGAAAAATCACGCGTAATTTTGTAATTAATTAATATTTTTTATTTCTTTAAGTTTTATAAGAAAGTTAAATTTTTAGTTCGATTTAATTTTGACACCAGAATTAAACATTATATTTAATTTACTTTAATTGAGAAAATATTACAACAAAGGTGATTGATTAAGCTTTTGGAAATTTAATCTAAATATCTCACAAGAAAAAGGATTGTTCTTTTAAGTCCAATTTAATTAGAAATAACTGAAATGCAAATTAATAAAAACAAAATTTTAAGTGGTTTTAAAAAGTATTCTCACGTCTATATACCCTAAGAAATATTATTAATTGTGTTTTTAAACTGGATGATTAGAAGCAGTTAAACTAATACAAAGATTATGTTGGGGGATTTAGTGAAACTTGGGGATCTTTTTACAGCATCCGAACCACGCGTTTCACTCTCCTATCTATCAAAATCATTTTAAAAATTAATAAAACTGTATATAATCAACTACGCATTATAATTCTGGAAATAGCCGTAAATATTTCTCTGTCATTTATGTGTGTGAATATTATTCTGAAGTGTGTCAATGAGATTCAGTATACCTAGTCCAATCCCGTTAAAAAGAGGCAATATTGCGTTCTTTTTGTGAGGACATCATAAACATATTACAGCGCATTATAAACAGGTTGTAATACAAATAACACAACGTTCTTCTGCAATAATAAATCAAGCTCAGTAACTTCAGGCTGACACGTTTTACAAACGACATACGATACAAGTTCAGGAGCACTGTCGTATATACGAGTCAATATTGTTCTGGAGTTATACATCGTAAACAGGTTGTAATACAAATATAACACAACGTCTTCTGCAATAATAAATCAGGCTCAGTAAACTCAGGCTGACACGTTTTTACAAAACGACATACGATACAAGTTCAGGAGCACTGTCGTATATACGAGTCAATATTGTTCTGGAGTTATACATCGTAAACAAGTTATGGTACATATAACATCTTCTACGAAAATACATGCTGCTATTGAAGTCAGACTTTACACAGTTTACAATCTACACAGGACACGTGTACAGGAGTATTGCATATATGAGTTGATATTGTTGTGACGTCACAAATGAGAAACAAGTTTTGGCGTCATATTCGGATCTTTGTCGCTCTTAAAGCGCTGACAAGATTGGTCTGTAGCTTTCATGTTTTATTACAATTTATACTTGTGCAAGGTACATTTATCAAAGGGTATGCTACGAGTCCTGTTAACTTAATCATACTAAATTAAGTCGTCAAACAGTTTTATGTGAATATGAATAAATATTAAACTTTAAAAGTTTAAGGTTTCGATTTCATGTAATTATAATACGAAGGATATCCAGAAGGCAAATTTACTAAGGTTTTCACGGCCGAAAGAATTCTTTTTCAACATGTTGGCTACACTGATTTGTAGCTTGATTACTTGTAGCCTCCGCAAGGTGATCGGTTCAAGGCCAGTACGTTAAGAACTTTCGATACGAGAATACGTTTCATGAAAAATGTCAATCCAATCTCCCGCCAATTGCGTAATACGAGATTTCATCTGTTATCTGTTTGGAAGGAAACAAAAAAAAACTGCGTAATTCTAAACGATGGAGCTGATAAATATATCTCCATGGAGTTTGTAGCACTTCAAAAATTATTCCCGGCCTTCACTCGATTCAAATAAAATTGTGTTAGTTTATCAACTGTTTTGGCACCAATCTCGTCTTCCACTAAAACCGTTTCAACAGACGCCATTTTGTTAATGTAAGAAAATAACATCACAATAACAATATTTTTATGTTACCTCTTCAAAACTATGTGCCAAATTTAGTTTATTTTAGCTTTAATACTTTTAGAGATAAAAATTTGTTAGTAAAAAAAATACAAAATGCAGGCTAGCGGCTAACGAAGCGGAAATTGGAAAACATTTATTCTTCATTTTTAGCTAAGAATCACACACAGAATTTTGAAAATGCATAGCGAGCCCAACCTTTTTGTTACACCCTGTATAGAAGCTTCATTTACTATAAAACCCAATTTACGTCTTAGTATATACATAAGAATTTAAGTTTACTTTGACAATTGAAGTAATTGGTGGTTTAAAGTAGAGGCAACTGAGAAAAGCTCTTTAAAATATTTAGGAAATTGTTATGCTTTAACAAAGCATTTCTAGCAATGATTACTTACAAAACCACAACGGTGTGATTACTGTACATACATTTTTAACAACGCTAATGGAAAATGTGTCGAAACAATTGAACTATGGATCAGTTCATAATTTATTGAGATTATTCGCCACATGAAGGACGTAATTAGAGCGAAACGCTTACCCATGTGCATTTCTTAATTAAACATAGATAAGCACGTGTTAACGCGTACTCAGCAAATGTGGCCAAAACGTGATTAGCCACGTCAACCTGGGGCTTTTGTAGCCACAATCCCTGGGTAACTGAACAGAACATCTCATATACTATACAACTTGTGCGAAAGGGATCAGCAATGCTATTACATAATGTTTAAGGCATGCGATTTACAGATTGTCTGAACTTTGGGTTTAAACATTACTTTTAATGTGTTTATCACAATATAACACAACATATGCGGTTAAGATAATACAAAAACGTATTAAAAGCATCTTTTAAAACTCTCCAATTGCATATATCCTAATTATATTTCAGACTACCAGTTTCCCGCGGCTTCGCACGCCATTCATGAGTTTTTTTCCCGTGTATGAAGCACTTCTGGTTCAAGTTGAATTATATTTCCAACGCCGATGTAGCGTTTACCTTGTATAGCCATTGTAAACGTACATTTAAGACAAACTGCTTCAGAATTAGTTCTGTAAAAGTTCATAATACCTCTTATATTAGTACCTATTTTTTGATGAATTGTGTCACTGGAATATCCAGAGTGATGCCGGCTAATGCATAAACTGAGTCCGGCACAGTTTGGCCAAAACCTCTGTCCAAAGAGCAAAACTGAACTTTGCTCTCTGAACAGGTTGGGCAACCAATGGAAATAAAATCACTGTTAGCCGGCGTTATTCAACAATATATCAGCTCTGGTTTACGTCAGTAGTATTAAAAAATAAATAAAATAAAAAGAAAACACCACAATTGGAGGCTCAATTTAAAATAATTATTTAAGTTGCTGGACTTTAAATTAAGTGTCTTCATATAAATAAAATAAAATAAATAAATAATCTATTTATTTTGCCAAAAAACAAGTACAAAACAGTACATTTTCATATACAAGTACACAACACAGTTTTTACAATACCATGAGTTCAAAATTATAACAATAAAAAGGTAGAATAAATTGAACACAATAACAATATAAATAAATATAAGGCAAAAATAAATAGGAATCCCTCCCCTAGGCAAAGCCTGAGCTGGGATCTCCATCACTTGTTTTTAAACAAAAAGAATGAAACGGCTAGCAGCGAAACGTAACACATAGTTTAAAATTATGTAATGAAAAAGAGATTGATTAAAAAACATACTGTGCCATTGAATGGAAATTATTCTTTGTAACTTCAATGGTAAAAAATCTCCTTCACCAACATACCAAGTAATTATATTTACAATTCAAAGAAAATAAAAAGACACTAAAGAGATAGTGACAAATACCTAGTAAAGCAAACAAAATAGATGTACCAAAAACACATAGGAAATTCAGGGCAAGAAGTAAGTGCAAGCGATTCAAAATGTTCAAGGGACTCAACCTACTTTACTATTTTTAATATTTTATCGACAGCTTCTTGTTCAAAAAGCCATTTTGTGTTTCAATTTTTTCAAAAACTCTCTCTGTGTTGTGAAGTCGCCAATTTTATAACTAATTATGTTAAATAATCGTGGTGCAAAACTACTGTAAAATATTTGATGTATATTTAAATTTGATTTAGGCACACTAACGACTTGGTACCGCCTATAGATTGTAACTAGGCTGTCTTGTTATTGAAAAAGCAGAGCTTCTAATGTAAAACATTTTTAGGACTTTAAAAATGTATAAATACCGTAGAGGAAGAATTTTCATCTCAACAAACAGTGGCCAAGCATGTTCAAACCTTGTCTTTTTCGAAATAAGTCTGATGAATCTTATCTTTATTATTATTAAATTATATCACTGGCCAACACTACTGGTAATACAGGTCAGTAAATTCCGTAAAACGTTATTGTGAATTATACTTTGTAAATGATTGATGGAATAAATTATTATTATTATATGTCAGTGAGACTTACGAATTTTTCATTATTGTTAGAGCCATACTTTCAAAAATAAGTTAGTATTTTGTGTGTACATAGGTGGTTATGAGCTTAAAAACACTGTAAGCGATTACTCTTTCATTTTAATATATTTTATTGAATCTCAACTGACATGTTTAGATGTGCATAAAAACAGCAGAAGTAAGTAACGCGTGTGATCTAACGGGTGATTACATAAAACCATCTACCTAAATAATTATTGGTGAGAAACAGTTTTTAATTTCTACTACTTTGGAATCAGAGAGAGGAGGAATACATTTTATCGTATGTAATCTTAATTAACAGTTTTAAGACTGGTATTAATTTACATAAATTACTTGTCAGAACATTGGATAAAAATTTTTTTCAGTACATAAACTACTGAAGAACCAAATCTATTGACAGTAAAATCGCTAAAGACCAGTCGGAGACAGACCATTGTATAATAAGTACCATCAAATAGAACTGCTTGCCACAGAAAAATAGCTGAGGTAACATCAGTTAATCAGTGTACTACCATAATTATTACTTTCAGAGCTAGAATATAGGCTATTTTTTTCTCTTTTCAACAAGAAGTTTATAAATTTCACCTGGTCCTAAAAGGAAAATTGCGCTACTTCCGGAATGATAGTATATTCTGGATGGTTAGGGTTGAGGGAAGGGGCCACCTATTGTCAATTATCCACGAAGAAGAATTTTGAAGATTAATCTCAGTCATTTCTACATGGAAGAAGGGGAAGCTGTGTACCAGCCTTTCCAGTCAAAGTAGAAGAGGGTGGCGTTCCCATATGTTTCGACTAGCTACTGCCTTAACACTTAGGGTGCCCCACCATCTCTAACATTCATTCCCGCAGAAGAATAGACCTATCGATCTACCATTGAACCCCAATATTTCGACATTTGCAGTTAATGATGTGCTGCTCCTGGACATCCATAGGGTTGCCCAGATTTAAATGATACGTTGGTTTTGGCTGTACCCATCACAGCTTCAACTGGAAAGTATAAACCAGCCAGAAGTGAACTCTCTTAGGGAAGACTCATCAAATAACATAAATTTCAAGACTACAGAGTGAAACACAGAGTTGTAGTATAACTGGTTACAGCATGTGAGCATACGGTACTTTACACACACACACACACACACACATATATATATATATATATATATATATATATATATATATATATATATAAAATAACTCTAAGTTAACAATAACAGTTTATCGACAGTGTTATATTATTTATATAACAGGAGTATAACACTCACTTTAGTTGGAAGCAGTTCCACCTCTGCCACCATACATATGGTAGCAACACGTTCGTCTTGTCAGCTGAGTTCTAAAAACTCTGTTTCCTGTCGCGGTGTATGAGACTAGGCTCAAATTTACGTAGCAGATCCAAACTTATTGGTTTGAATAGAATAGTAGAGATGGAATTGATGGATGTAACACTAGAATCTTTAGAAAATCTGAATCCTTCTATAAGTATTACGGTAGATGTAATTGCATCGAATGAAGAACAGTTCAGACATCACAGTTACATTTAATTACAGTAGAGATAAATTACTCATACCAACTTTATTATATGCAAGCTGTGGTGACATTAAGTAATTACAAACGTGGTTACAATTACTTATAATTAAATCGCTGCGGTGACAATAGTTCTATAACCACAATCATATGGCAGCTTAATCCATATCATTACTGTATGTGTTTAGATTATCTTCACAGAATTAGTTTGGAGGTAGTACCATCTACCTTTGTGCTAAGTACTAGTACAGATTGATTCTGTCGTTGAATATTACAGTATATTTATATCAGTTGTGATAATACTAAACATAATTTATAATATATGTGCATCATTTTAGACGTTATTTAGTGCTCTTCTATAGTTTAATATGGTTTTGTGGGACAATATTCCATTACCTCTAATATTATTTTCTCATAAATAGAGCGGCATGATACACAAATCTGGAGGTAATCATAATAGATAATTATCTTATTCTTTTTTCCAAGAAAAAAGAAAGACAGCAAGTCTTCATTTTATATATAAATAACAATGTAATAGGTATATTATTAAAACAAATAAGGACCTTATTTTAAAAAATATTGTAAATTGAATATAGTGTTATGATGGCAAACAATTCAAATTATGTTTTTAAATAAATAACACCTGAAATAAACGCCAAGAGAAAACAACTTAGGCAGGTGTTTGCAGTTATTATTACTTTTTTAATAACACTTCACTCAGAACAGAAAGTTTGCACTTGGCCAGAGTTTGGTAAATTATAAGTTTTACAAATATTGAGGTATGTAGTATGCCTCATGAATTTCAGGTAAACTTCTATGTAATACTCGCTGATGTATATAAAAATGTAATAATTGCACAATAACTATTTCTAGGTAGCTTAAGTTTTTACTTCTTAATAAGTTGGTATTTGAATTTTTGTATATTTATGCCGGCTTCTTCCTAATTCTTCCTTTGGATGTCCTTGCCTTCAAGTATACGAGCCAGTGGGCTGCATAACACATAAAACCTGCATCACTTTTCCTAAAGTTCAACCGTACACATTTGAAAGGATAACAGGATTTCGCACATTTGCCATCTTTATATGTTTTTAAAGGTATAACACAGCGTTTCGACTATTGGAAATCTATCCTCTTCGTCAGTTGGGGAAGGTGTATATACAATAAAAACAGAAAGAGGTAAAGAAGGGAAATAAAAGGGTTGAAAATACCCAAAAAAAGTACACAAACTGAGTGATCAATACCCAAATATCCCATATACTTAATATGTGTATCATAACTACTTATTTATAAAGGAAATAAACACAAGGACACAGTGCTCTCTAAAAACAAATAGAGATGCAGGTACACTAATGAGGACTAAACATCAGGAAGCTAATGATTGATATATGGATTGAAAATAAATCTATATGGAATTTTTATGGGAAATCACATAATATCCCCCTCACCCTTAAGGCAATGTGATTTGTAGTGTATTTACGCCAAATTAACCTACTTATATGTATCGCTCACTATCGAAATTCAACAACTTGTACTCCTTTAGTTTAATAGTTTAAGTATGTAAAAATAATATGACCATAATTTGTATAATTACAATAAATAGGAACACTTCCTATTTATATTCAAATAAACGATATCTTTCTGTAAATACTACTGTAAATACATTATTGTATGTTATTAATACAGTGATTGATTACAATAAACACAGAAACTATTATTACTGTGTACCAATAACGGAGCTATGACGTAATAAATGCGGCCGTTATGGACTAAAATATGGTGACGTGAGGGGCTGGGGAGCTTTGCGGCCTAACATAGGAGAGCAGTGAGCTCCAGCTCACTTGTAACCCTGCGATGAACCAGACGCCCATATAATAGATTATATAAAAATGCTTAAATCACTCAAATTTATTATTTTCTGTTTACTAGCTAACTGGAAAACCATTGTACATAATTGTAATTGATTTAATGTATATTAAGATTAACAAATGTATAATAAAACCCCTTTTTATTGTAGTTTATCTGTTTGTTATTTTATGTTACAACACAAATGGTAAAGAGCTATTTTTACAGCCATGAGAAACATTACTTGTTTTTTTTATTTTGTCTTCTTTTAACCCATCTCTACGCCTCACCTTACTCCAACGGTCAAAAAATAGACCAATCAAACAACTTCTGAATAGTCGAATATTCAGATATACGGTAGGACCAAACACTCAAACTAGGAATTCGGTTGTAAAACAAGCTTAGTATCAAGATCATCTTATTGCGTCACACATTTCTGAACTAACAGTTATCCGCGGCTTCACACGCAGTTGCACGTGTATGTGGACTTCTAGTTCGAGTGAGTTAAGTTTTCCCACGCCATTATTAAATGTACATTCTTGCCACGATCAGAAAAATTTGTCAAAAGTGTATATTTATAGTCATTTGATTTACTCCTGTCTTATTTATTGCCATAGTTGATTTTACCTTATTTCTCGATCAAGAAAATATACATATAACCACAACTCTGAGAAGCCTTGTCGACAAATAAGATAACATCCTTTAATTTTATAGTAAAAATTGGAGAGTAACTTTGCCTTTTATATCTGCGTTACAGTACTGACTACATACTACATACCTAATAACAATACCAGCTTTGACGTGGTAATGTTTTAGAGATTTATAAAAGCGCTATACAAAAATTATGGACTTTTAAATATTTACTGTCTAATTAATAAAACTTTATAATTATTAATTAAACAAAGCTAAGGAAAAATATAAGTTTAACCTCAAACAGTATACTGCATTAGATTATTTAGAACTATTTAGCCGTTATGCTTATTTTATTGTACTTCACTTCTCAAGCGATTATTTTTACAATATTCACGCTATGATTGCTGTAATATTGTGAAATATCAATAAAACTGTAATAAATCTTCATCAACTTTCAAACTAAGAAAGTGTGGTGAGAATGATAAGAATAATTTTTTATTCTTGAGATTGAAGGTATGGAGATTGTTACAGTTAATTATTCACTAATTAATTATGCTAAAGCAAAATTAACGAGCTTCATTTAAATATCTGATCGTTAGTTGTGGTACTTTGCCATTTAAAATATTCAACAGTTTTAATTTTCTCTTGAAACATTTTAACTTTATTTTCTTACTTCTTCGAAGTGATATTACACATATTGGGCACGAATATAATAAATTAAAATAATATAAATGAATAAATGTATTTGAATCCACATCTAATTTAAATAACTTTATTTACTATATTTTTATTATATATTATTACATCATATATGTTACATTATCATATGTTTGATAGTAAGTGTAGGTATATTACAATTTTAACAAAAACAAACTTCTAAATTATTTTTTATTTGTGTACTTGGAAATATATTAGTAAAAGGTTTTTGATATTAAAAAAGCTCACAAATAAGTGGTAAATATTTATTTTATCCGTATGTTAAGGGACTTGAGGTAACGAGTTCAAGTTTACTTCATTAACAATAACATTTAACAAACGTTTCATAGTATTCTATCTAAATTAAGTTATTTTTTACCATAGGTCATTTATGATCTACTCGCAGATTTACAGTCAATTCTCTGCTGCCGAACAGACATAACATGGGTATATTCCTTTTGAATAACATTCTTAACACTTATGAGATTAGTGATAGTCACTGAAAGATATTCTAACCTTATGATCCTTTTAAGATCTACAGTCCTCAGCAGGTGAGGCTTTTGTTAGCTCCGTAACGTAACTTTTAACATTGCAAAATTAGCATCCTGCTTCAGGGAGATATTCTGCACATGATCTCTGATCAGACGTCTCCAAGCTTTCCTTCGACAAACCCTTGAGAACCTAATTGTTTGCTTTAGGTGATTTTTAGAACTGCTAAAATCAAACTGGTTTACCCCATTGAATACTTTCTAGGTGCGAAATGAGCGTTGTGGCTTAGGTGCATGGCAATAGGCCGCTCTTAGAAGGAAAAGAAGAAGTGACATTCTTCAGAGGAATAGGCATGTGGAATGGTAGTGCATTCTACCAAGGTGAGCTAATAACTGTATCAGAGTTTCCAAAAATGAGAAAATTGTCTAAAAAAGATGATCTTCTGGCCCTGAAACATAAATCCTACCTCTTAACGTATTGCTATCAACAAATTGTCAATGATAAACCAAAAAAATTATCTAAAACGGACAGATAATCCGATGGTCTCTCTATTGCTACATTAAACTTGCTCTATACGACTTATTTAGCTCTTCCTGAAAGCGTAAAAAAGCAAGTGTTTCCAACAATTGTCGTACTCAGTGTAATAGCATCTAAGCAAAAGTTATGACATTTTTCAGCCAAAGTTTCACGTAAATTTATTTGTTATTTATCACGTAAAAGAACTCATCAACTATTTTTAGACAACTTCACTTATCTAAACCAAGGAATCGTTAAATTTATAAATAGCTAATTAGTCTTCAAGTTATTATTTATAAAGTTTAAGGATATTTATCATAAAACTATTAATTTTTATTTTTATTAGAAAATACACTACCAGATAAAATTATTGTAACCAAATTAGCAGATAGGGTTTTTAATAAAACGTACGTTGAGAGTGTAGTGAGGGTGAATTGATTTACCAACATCAAACAGGTCATTGATTACACTCAGGTAATTACCGAGACGGACAGACAGACAGACAGACAGACTGGATATTGACAAACAACTCAACCCCTTGTATTCTCGCTCGCTCTCGCACCCTAAAGCAAGTAATTCCCAAATTTACCAGTATGCATATTTTGCGGGCAGATCTCATACATTATTTAAGTTAATTCATTTACAATAGACCGAAAAAAACCAAATAGCCTATACACCCTTGTAGGAGATATTAATGCATTTGTGTTACTTGTTTCAAAATCCAAATCTCAGAACACTGTTTTAAAAGCAATTTATCTTGATAGAAATATTTATCCATTCCTTATATAGAATATAGTTTTATGAACAACAACGTGGAAAAGAATATACACTTTCTATATAATAGTTGTACATAATATTTCAAAAAATCAAACTACTAAAAATTAACAGAACGAATGTCGATTGTAAATAAAGTTACGTATCGCTTTCGTCATAGCAAACACATTCAAGAAAGTTAAGCCGCCAGAAAGTATTTCTTTACACTCTAAAACTCTTTGAATACTCTTTTCTTTGCTTCAGTACTTTCATTTGTTACCCATTCATATGGAATTCATTTATTTCTGTTAGACCGTTCTTCAATATTTACATGAATATATTGCACTGTCAATACCGGATAATAGTTTATAGGGATTAATGTTGCTTGTTAGTATTTATTAGTATGTCGAATTTTCAATATTACTCGCACCTTTTTATCTCATAATAACAATTTTAATTATAAGTAAATACTGAAAAAGTAATACTGATAACTAAAAGTTTAAAGCCCAAAATTATTACCTCTAGAATTGAGTTTGAACGTCAGGGTAGAGTGTAACAAGAGGATTGATACATGAGCTTCTCAGAGTTCTCCAAATACTTGGTGATCAGCGACCGCGGAGAGAAAGAGTGGGGATGGAGGGGCCCCTCCTGACAACTACAGATAGCCCGTGTATTGGAATAGGGGAACCAGCTGTCCCCATGCGTTCTCTCCCTTCATACTCTTCTGGATGTAATTAAATACCTGGAAAATTTGAAAATATACCACTGTGGTTGCAGCTTATAAACTGAGTATAACACTTTAAAATAGTTTGGTACAGTATAATATAATCATATTAGATTTCCAAGCTGGATGTTGCAGGGTTAAGTATAATTACATCGATATATTGAACCTGAATTTTTATAACATAATTAATGACAAAAACTCATCTTGGAGAGTTAAAGGATCCGACAAGACATAAGGATGTCTAATTATATAGTCTTTCAGTCCCGACAAGTATTTAAAGCGCTAAATTGCTGGTAATACATGAAGAACGGACACACGCTGGATAAAATAAAACTTAAAGTTTTATATCTTACCTACAGAATATGAAAATGGTGTTTAAAGTTCTAAACAAAACATATAAATGACTCTTAAACTGAATTTTTCAATTACATTACTATCAACCTAGTTGGAAAAAATTTACTGGTATTGACAAAAATAATACCTCATTTAAGCAAAAATATTATGAAAATTACGACTCTTTATTGCAATACTAGTTATGCATCATTTCACATTTTTCTAGTGTCCGTGGAGGTATCAGGAAATTGTAAATAATAATGTTTGAATAAATGCTATATGCTAATTAATTTATCTATTATTCATTAATTAAATTAAATTAATTGCAGTATACGTTTAATGTTTAAGTTTTCTGGGGGGGGGTGGGGGGGGGGGGGGGTGGGGGGGGGGGGGGGTGGGGGGGGGGGGGGGTGGGGGGGGGGGGGGGTGGGGGGGGGGGGGGGTGGGGGGGGGAAAGGCAACCTTGCCTCAGACCAGCCGTGGGCCACGCTAATTCATATCCGCTGAGGTAATCACCTAATGGCTTGCTCTCGCAGCAGCAGTATAGTGTATCAAATGTGAACTAAGTCAGTTGTGATTTAGTTTATAAGCCCGCGTTTTAATGACAATCTGATGGATACCAGGCTACAAGGCAACCTTGCTCAGACCAGCCGCGGGCCACGCTATCATATCCGCTGAGGTAATCACCTAATAGGCTTGCCTCTCGCAGCAGAGTTTCCCCTGATCTAAGTTAAAAAAACTTTTAATATAAACTAAAGTATGACTTATTTAAGGCAATTTTTATTAATAACAAACATCTGATAAAGGTCAGAAATTTCCCAAACCAATTGAGAAAGTATAGTTCAGTAACTACTTTCTTCATTTAAAAGTAAAAAGATTTTTTAATCCTATTTTAGAATTTTTTTCATGAGTCCTCAAAGATTATGTCATCTAGATACACATTTATTTATAGTTTTAAATAACCTAATAAACTATATATTTCGTTAGTAGTTCATGTAACACACACAAACACGTGAAAATGACATAGTGTTACTTGAAAGATTTTTTATTTTAGCTTATTTTATTGTATGATGTATTATAAAAACCCGTTTCTAAGACTAGACTGTATTAGACTTGTGGCTTCGCACGCAATTTAGTGTGGAAAACAGTGACCCCATGGGCGTATTGTTTTTATATAACTTCTAAGCACTCCAAAGACATGGGATAGTCACTGGAAAATATTCCAACCTCTAGATGCATTTTAGATTTAAGTTCAAAGATCAATGTTTTGATGTTTTGGACTATGAAGTTCGGAGAGTGAAACGATTGATATAAATGCTATTAAAAATATTGTAGCTCAGTGAAGATGAATCTAAAATTGAAATCTTAGCTTTTCAGTTGATGTATTAATGATGTCATAAATGGTGGGGCTTTAGGTAGCTTATGACAGATGTAGCGGGAGGCACATAGGTAAATATTATTGCAGTGTTCATAGTTAGTAGTCAGGTGTTAAAAACGGAATTGCTAATGGCTATTATTTTACACTTGGCACATGTATGAGCTCTTCTGGTTCAAGTACATTATATTTCCGACGCCAATGTTGAGTTTGCATGTTGCCAAGATCAAGATAATATGTAAAAGAGAGCATAATTTTTCTAATTGTAATTTAATCCAGTCATAGTATTTCTTCCTATAATTGAAAGTATATACATATACGAAATGTGTCGGAGAAGCCCTGCGTCTCATCAAAGGAAAATTAAGTCGTTCAGTTACTAGAGATGTTAATAAATAATGGAATTTTTCACTTTCTTTACAATTATATGCCAAATTCTTAAATATTTATTTACTTACAAAATGACAAATAATGAGAGAAAAAAACAATATTAATATTTAATAAGTACTTAAAGATACTCTTTACCTGTAAGGAAAATTTAAAATATTAATAAAATACTATAATTAGATTTTAATTTTGATAGAATGCAATTGTATTAAAAGCTAATTTAAATTTTGTTCTTTAACAGTCTTTAATTTATTCTAAATACTAGCGGTCCGCACGGCTGTGCACGTCTACGATTTACTTGTAATTCAAATGAATAATTATTCCCGACGCCATATTTAAGTTTTCTTTGTTTCCTCAATCGTATACATACTGCAGAAAATAAATATAAACACATAGATCTAAGAAGCCTACTTAGATCATTCCTACTGTTGGGTCGTTTGTTAGAGTAGCTACCCTACTTCATGTTACATAACGCGTGTGACAGCTGAGGAAATCTTTTTACTGCTGTATGCTTCATCTGAAGTTGGCTGAGTAATCTAGTCAGGCTGCAGAGAATCATTAATCATTCCTACTGTTCGGTTGTTTGTTAGAGTAGCTACCCTACTTCATGTTACATAAACGCGTTGACAGCTGAGGAAATCGTTTTACTGCTGTACGCTTCATCTGAAGTTGGCTGAGTAATTCTAGTCAGGCTGCAGAAAATCATTAATCATTCCTACTGTTGGGGAGTTTGTTAGAGTAGCTACCCTACTTCATGTTACATAACGCGTTGACTGCTGAGGAAATCGTTTTACTGCTGTACGCTTCATCTGAAGTTGGCTGAGTAATCTAGTCAGGCAGCAGAAAATCATTAATCATTCCTACTGTTCGGTCGTTTTGTTAGAGTAGCTACCCTACTTCATGTTACATAACGCGTGTGACTGCTGAGGAAATCGTTTTACTGCTGTACGCTTCATCTGAAGTTGGCTGTTGTTAGGAGTAGCTACCCTACTTCATGTTACATAAACGCGTGTGACAGCTGAGGAAATCTTTTTACTGCTGTACGCTTCATCTGAAGTTGGCTGAGTAATCTAGTCAGGCTGCAGAGAATCCATTAATCATTCCATACTGTTCGGTTGTTTGTTAGAATAGCTACCCTAATTCATGTTACATAACGCGTGTGACTGCTGGGAAATCGTTTTACTGCTGTACGCTTCATCTGAAGTTGGCTGAGTAATCTAGTCAGGCAGCAGAAAATCATTAATCATTCCTACTGTTGGGTCGTTTGTTAGAGTAGCCTACATACTTCATGTTATATAACGGTGTGACAGCTGGGGAAATCGTTTTACTGCTGTACGCTTCATCTGAAGTTGGCTGAGTAATCTAGTCAGGCAGCAGAAAATCATTAATCATTCCTACTGTTGGGTCGTTTGTTAGAGTAGCTACCCTACTTCATGTTACATAACGCGTTGTGACAGCGTGGGGAAATCGTTTTACTGCTGTACGCTTCATCTGAAGTTGGCTGAGTAATCTAGTCAGGCAGCAGAAAATCATTAATCATTCCTACTGTTGGGTACGTTTGTTAGAGTAGCTACCCTACTTCAAGTTACATAACGCGTGTGACTGCTGAGGAAATCGTTTTACTGCTGTACGCTTCATCTGAAGTTGGCTGTAAGTAATCTAGTCAGGCAGCAGAAAATCATTAATCATTCCTACTGTTGGGTCGTTTGTTAGAGTAGCTACCCTACTTCAAGTTACATAACGCGTGTGACTGCTGAGGAAATCGTTTTACTGCTGTACGCTTCATCTGAAGTTGGCTGAGTAATCTAGTCAGGCTGCAGAGAATAATTAAATCATTCCTACTGTTGGGTCGTTTGTTAGAGTAGTAGCTACCCTACTTCATGTTACATAACGCGTGTGACAGCTGAGGAAATCTTTTTACTGCTGTACGCTTCATCTGAAGTTGGCTGAGTAATCTAGTCAGGCTGCAGAGAATCATTAATCATTCCTACTGTTCGGTTGTTTGTTAGAATAGCTACCCTACTTCATGTTACATAACGCGTTGACAGCTGAGGAAATCTTTTTACTGTTGTACGCTTCATCTGAAGTTGGCTGAGTAATCTAGTCAGGCTGCAGAGAATCATTAATCATTCCTACTGTTCGGTTGTTTGTTAGAATAGCTACCCTACTTCATGTTACATAACGCGTTGACAGCTGAGGAAATCTTTTTACTGCTGTACGCTTCATCTGAAGTTGGCTGAGTAATCTAGTCAGGCTGCAGAGAATCATTAATCATTCCTACTGTTCGGTTGTTTGTTAGAATAGCTACCCTACTTCATGTTACATAACGCGGTTGACAGCTGAGGAAATCTTTTTACTGTCGCTTGCTTAATCTAAAGTTGGCTGAATGATGTAGGCTACGGTGAGTCATTCATCATTCCACTATTTGTTACTGTTACCTAATGTTGTTTGGAACAGTAGGGTCTATACTTTATTTTATACTGACTGTAATGTCTTTCGTACATTCATAATGTATCTGTAACCATTGTCAAAGTGTTTGAAGTTTTATGAGGCCTTATTTCGATAAATATATTTCTAAAGTAAACAATAATGTACAAAATATTTAAAACTCGTCAGCAGTACTGAAGGTGGCTGCCTCGATTACCCAAGAGTAATGTTTGGTTTAACATTGTTACGTATCAGACTATTGTGCTCTGTAAGGTAGATGAAAAAATTGAAAGACCAGTAACCAAGTTTGTTATTCCTGGGGAAAGAGTACAGAGTTTACTTCAGAGATATATAGTTGGATGAAATTTTAAAATGTAAAATTATAAAGAGAAATGCACATACATTTTTAAATTTCATTGAAAGGTATCAAAGATTGCTTGGCAAATGGGTAAATATAATTTTGATATCTAAAATAGTTTTGTACCACTAAATACTAAAATAACATGAAACTAAAATTTAAGAACAAAACTTTATCTTAAAAAAAGTTTTTCACGATTTAATTTAAAAGTAACACAGCATTGCTACACAGAGCACGCCTGTGCCAAGGGCTGCGTTAATTGCTAGGTAAGGTATCTCCTCCCCCCACGCTCTACCCCTGCCATTACTAAACTGCAACCCTCTTATTGTGTAAGCGTCACCACATTTCTCTCTCCCCTTTGTCCAGTTCCTTTCTATTTTTGAACGTGATTGTATAAAATAACACTTTTAGGTTTGAGGCATTTTTGGAGGAAAGATCCTGCATATAATCACCGTAATAATTACAGTAAAGTGATTTTTGTAAATATAACTTCTAGTTTTTTTTTATAAAGTGATAAAACGTTTAATTTGTCGTAAGCTTATCTGACGGACACATTCCGGATTGAAAGTTAGTTTTCCCCCGTAGGGATACGATAGAGATTAGCTTTATTTGAGTTTTAATTAAATAACAACTGTTTATTAAGTATCAGTTAAACAAAAACGCAATTTAAGTTAAATTTAATCGTTTTTATAAATCTTAATGAATTACCTTTAGAGAAAAATATAGACATTTATTCTCAATTTTAAGCCTTTTGGTTAGTGTTTTTCCTTTTATTTTTAACAGGGAGACCCCAATATTATTGTTTTGGGGTTTAATAATATAAATTAGAGAGTGGTAGTGGTATAAAATAATTAATAATAAGCACACTTTCCCCTCATATAAACATATATCATATTAAAGCATTTTTAATTAATAAATTAATCTTTGTTTAAAGTTTGTTATTGACTATGGAAGGGTTGAAAGATTAATAGGGACTTTGGACATTTATCATCGTTATATGTTACAAAAGGTATAACGCAACGTTTCGAGGATTGGAGTCTATTCTCTTCGTCAGGTGGGGAAGTTTTTAATACATACAAAAATAAAGAACAAAAAAGAAGGTAAGGTAAAATTGTTCAAACATACCCAAAAGGTGCTTGGAGTCCAGTCCAGGCGATGCCACTGCACATCAGCAAATAGATTATATTCAGTCTACTACATATAAATATGACGTGCCAACGATCTGGCTGTACGTTAAACCATTATGAAATACTGACGTAGAGTTACAGTGGAAAGTTTTATTTTTTTTGAGAAGTTACTAGAATCGGATATGTCCATCTTTATTGTTCATAAAGGGTTGAATTTCAAGGAGTTGAAGTGAGAGACAAACGCTACTTGTACTTGGTTTGTAATTATGTATTAGGTTAGTTATTACCTGAAGAAGAGATCAGATTGCAGATCTCGAAAGTAGTGTTACTGATTTATTGTGTCACTAAACGATAGTAAATGTCCGGAAAAATCCTGTTTCCTTCACAAACGCTACTTGAATGAAACATTTTGTGGGTCTGCTCAAGCTATGTGACGTTTTTTTTGAGTACCGAAGGATTATCGATCCTGCAGTTTTTTAAAATATATATAGAACCCATCATGCGTCATTATTTTAAACAGAATAGGGAGGAAAGATCTATGAAGATCAAAACTTGATTATACTAAACTAAATATATCTCAATTCAAGACTGTTTACGTACACTCGAGTCCCTAAAAATGTACCGAGACAGACTAATGAAAAAAATTAAACTGCGTAATCGAAAACATGATATTTAATCCACGGAATTTCTTAAAACAAATGTTTAATTTCATGTACTAAACTCTGGCTCTCAAGCACAATGGCCTACGGCTTAATGAGAAATCAAGTAAGAAAAGTAGTTTCTCAAAATTATTGTCAGGGCCGTACTAAAAAAAAAAAAAAAATATTATCTGCTGATCCAAATGGTTGAATTACTCAAAGGTCGGTAGAAACTTACTGAACCAAAACTTTGACCTAGATATGGTGTAACGTGGTTGCAAAGTGTAACGTCCTACATCGCAGACTGGTCTCTCCTTGGAGTGCAATTAAGCGTTGCCAAAATCCATTTGACTTGTGATATGCCTAAAACAACTATTAAATTATCACTACTGATTATATAGCACGTTGACATCAAAATTTATATTTTGTATTCGGCCAATCAAAAGTAGAGGTATTTAACACAGTTTCTAGGTTGTTGCGGGGAAATTTAGCTTTACTGGTAACACTGTGATTTACCTGTTTCACTGGGAATGGCAGCAATTCAATCTCGCCAATATTATTGTGAAGATACCGCCGTCATCGTTATCCTTCTCTTTGTCAGACTCAGGTAGACGAACGAATTAAACAAACACAATTATTACTGAATATTTCTTCACTTATCCCAAGATTGAGTTCTTTAAAAATGTAACGGTAAAATTATTGAAAAAACTAAAAAGTTTTAAAAATCGAAATAACATTATATAGACTTGATCACACACAAAATTACTATTTAAAACGTTATATTATTTTCAATCCACTTAATATAATTATTACGAATATATAAAACCATGTATTACAATGAAAGGACCATCAGAATGAGACTTAATAAATACTTTAGTGTAGCCTATTCTATAATTATAAAATTACAGTAGATGCTCACGGTTTATATACTAAAGTCATTTCGCGAATAGTATAAATCGTGTTTCTCATCATCTTCTCCTTATAACCAACGCGTATTATCGTATATGAAAAGATGATTTTTCTACTGTAAAAAATAAATACATTTATCCAGATGTACGAAAGGCTATGTATCTAGAAGGTATGGAAATATAATGTTATAGCCCACCGATAATTTACGGTATCTAAGTTGGTTGTGATGTAGTTTATAAACCCGATCATGAAAATCTGAGGGATACCAGGCTACAAGGCAACCTTGCCTCAAACCAGCCGCGGGCCACGCTATCATATCCGCTGAGGTAATGACAATCTGATGGATACCAGGCTACAAGGCAACCTTGCCTCAAACCAGCCGCGGGCCACGCTATCATATCCGCTGAGGTAATGACAATCTGATGGATACCAGGCTACAAGGCAACCTTGCCTCAAACCAGCCGCGGGCCACGCTATCATATCGCTGAGGTAATGACAATCTGAGGGATACCAGGCTACAAGGTAACCTTGCCTCAAACCAGCCGCGGGCCACGCTATCATATCCGCTGAGGTAAATGACAATCTGAGGGATACCAGGCTACCAAGGGCAAACCTGTGCCTCAAACCAGGCCGCGGGCCACGCTATCATATCCGCTGAGGTAATGACAAATCTGAGGATACCCCCCCCAGGGGCTACAAGTGTAACCTTGCCTCAGACCAGCCGCGGGCCACGCTATCATATCCGCTGATGGGTAATGACAATTCTGATGGGATACCAGGCTACAAGGTAACCTTGCCTCAGACCCAGCCGCGGGGCCACGCTATCATATCCGCTGAGGTAATTGACAATCTGAGGGATACCAGGCTCTACCAAAAGGTAACCTTGCCTCAGACCAAGCCCGCGTGGCCACGCTATCATATGCCGCCTGAGGTAATGACAATTCTGATGGATACCCATGGCTAACAAATGAAAGGCAACCTTGCACTCAAATATCCAGCCGGCGGGCCACGCTATCATATCCCGCCTAGAGGTAATCACCCTAATAGCTTTGCCCCTCGCAACAGGACTTCCGCGTTTACCCTAAAGGATCATTTTAGTTAGTTAACCCTGATTAAGTTAGCCATCAAATAGATTGTATTAACTATTAGAATTCTATGGTAAGACGCTCTATATTCTAGGTTTTGTTTATTTCATTTGTTTACACTAAATAGCGTTTTCAATAAATTATACATCTAAGAATATAAAGAGACTCCTCGATTTATATCAAATAAGTGTACATATAATAGTTTGTATATAGTGTAACGCAGAACTTGATTGTATACCATTTTTTAATGATTCCGCAATTTACCGTTTTAAAAAAACTGTTTTATGAAACTATAATAACAAAAACCAACAATAATGTCCAAAAAATTCGTGTTTATTTTTTTTAAACAACTAAAAATTACAATATCTGTTCGTTAGATAACCATAGTAATAAATTCTCATAAATTAATTTAAAAGGTAGTATGGGTGTGATTAGTTGAAAAACTAGTTTCAATTGTGATTTTAGATCATCCAGCGAAAAGTAATATAGAAGCAACTTATCACATGTTGATCATGCCTCTATTTCCGTACCATTTTACACTCGGTTTCTGCAATAGTTTTCTACTTAAACCAAAACAAAATCTTGCTATGTTTTTTAATTTATTAATTGATTAGGCTATGGTCTTAGCACGGATAAAATATATGATACATGTTCAAAAGCTTCTGCGTAATCTTCATATATACTAGATAAGTATATACATGACTATGCGTCAATCTCTAATGTTTTTATGTTTGTCCTGATACTGTAAAACTGCTGATAGGCGGGACTGCAGCACAGTCAATAGTCCTTGTGTTTGGTTTGTATGTCCTGATACCCCTAGGGCCTTTTTGAGTGCTGCTCTCATTCTGTGTCATTGATTCAATATATTTGAATAATTGTAGGCGAACTGCAGACAGTCATAGTCCTTGTGTTTGGTTGGTATGTCCTGATACCGTAGCTTCTTTGAGTTGCTGCATGCTTCATCTATTCATGTGATTCAATATATTTGAATAATGTAGGCGGGACTGCAGACAGTCATCATAGTTCCCTTGTGGTTTGGTTGTATGTTCTGATTTACCCTAGCTTTTGAGTGCTGCTTACATTCTGTTCATTGATTCAGATATATTGAATAATGTAGGCGAACTGCAGTACCAGTCATTAGTCCTTTGTGTTTGGTTGTATGTCTGGATACACGTAGCTTTTGACGTGTGCTGCTTCATCTTGTTTCATTGATTTCAATATATTGGGAATAACTTGTAGGCGGACTGCAGGACAGTCATAGTCCCTTGTGGGTTCGGTTGTTAATGGTCTGATTACCCTAGCGTTTTTGAGTGCTGCTTCATCCTTGTTTCCCAATTGATTTCAATATATTGAATAATGTAAGGCGAAACTGCCAGACAGTCCATATAGTCCCTTTGTGTTTGGTTGTATGTTCTGATAACCGTAGACTTTTGAGTGCTGGCTTCATCTGTTCATTGATTCAATACTAATTGAATAATGTAGGCTGGGGAACTTGCAGACAGTCCATAGTCCTTGTGTTTGCGGTTGTTGTATGTCCTTGATTAGCCGTAGCTTTTGAGTGTCGCTTCATCTTTTCATTGATTCAATATATTGACAATAATGGTAGTGCGGACTGCAGCTACAGTCCCATGATTCCGGAGGTCCTTGTGTATCGGTTGTATGTCCCTGATACCGTAGCTTTTGAGTGGCGTGCCTTTCATCTATTCCATTGATTTCAATATATTCGAATAATGTAGGCGGGACTGCAGAACCGGTCATAGTCCTTGTGTTTTGGTTGTATGTGTCCTGACTACCGTTAGCTTTTGAGTGACCTGCTTCATCTGTTCATTTGATTCAATAGTTCTGACTAATTGTAGGCGGGATCTGGCAGACAAGTCATCCGTCCATCCCTGTCTGTTTGGGTTTTTCCTGGTACCGAAGCCGCTGCGTGCTTTATTTATTCATTGATTAAACCTAAAACAAACACTACCCGTGGAGTTTGTTTATGCCTATATCTACATCGTGATGCGATAAATGTTCGTTTAAATTCTCATCTCAGAAAAAAATGTATTGCGGGTCTTCCACACCTTCGCATCGCAAAATGCAATCTACGCTTCGTAATAGGTTTAGAGGCTAGCAATAAAATGCACTACTGCTATCATTACAAGTTTTATAGATGCCTGTTATTCAGATAAACGAACATTTTAAAAATTAATGGTAATATATATAAGAATATTTAAACGGGCTATCTACGAAGTATTAAAAGGAGGCGGCCCTCGATTACCCGAGGGAGATTAGGTTTAAACATTGTTACATAGGAGTATTGTGCTCCGAAGTAAGATGAAAAATTTAAAGTCCAATAGCTAACTTTGTCGTGCCTGAGCAAACATAATGGAGATTATTCTTGTGGTGAATGAGGGAGAGCAGATTCACTAAAGATAACTTCTATCACAAACACATGGGAATTTGTTACTATTGGCTGTTAACCCAGGTAGTTAAATAGGTTTGATACAAAATATTTTGTCGCTGTATGGAAATATTTATATATAAAAGCGTTAATTAAATCAAGGGGTTTTATCGATTTACTTTCCTAATTAACAGTTATCTATAATGTGTTTCTTTCAAAATTGTTATTGGTGTTAGCCAGTTATTCAGAATAGTCTTTATCAAATACCCCTAAAAAACATTAGTGGCGTTCACAATTTGATACCAGATCACATACAACAAATTGCGCGGTTATATAGGTACCTAAGCTCGAGATAAAAAATTAATATTATATTTAATATCCTTTTACAAGAGACTACTCCTCTCGCAAGAACGGAAAAATGGGAGTTTTGCAAACGAAAACGGAGTGAACTTGGGATGGAACGTCCGTAGTGACGAAAAAACACGGATGAGGTGGCGGCTTAAAGAAAATCAATATTAGCAATCATAAATGTTATAAAAGTTTATTGTAATGTTCTAGCTCAATATACAGTTATTAAAATTTATATTTTATTTACACAGACTGTGTTTAAAAATGCTACCTTTGTAAAAATCTTTTATAGATAAATATATTTTAGGAAAATTGAAATATAATTTATGGCTAATATAAGTTTCTACTTCCCTAAATTAACTATTGACTAGTAGCCTGATGTATCCCACAATATAAAAATGAAGTTTGCCTTGGTATTAAAAACATATTTTATTTTTGTAAGTAAGAAAAACTGTGTAGTGATAATATTTTTACAACAAAGGACTGTGTTATTTTTTGGAAACGCTTTCGTTTTTTGTTTGTAGCATATAATTACTTAAAATAATTAAAAATAATAATTATCTTCAAATGATTTACAAATTAATTTTACAAACTATTATGAATGCGATGAATTTATGTCTTAAAATATTGTATCTTAATTTTTCAAACGCAGTGCCCCTGAATCACCACAGATAACATTTTTTAGCCATCCTCAGTTTTTGAGGGATAAAAAGGTGG
Organism: Homalodisca vitripennis; assembly: GCF_021130785.1. Classification (NCBI taxonomy): domain Eukaryota; kingdom Metazoa; phylum Arthropoda; class Insecta; order Hemiptera; family Cicadellidae; genus Homalodisca; species Homalodisca vitripennis. The sequence goes on along the minus strand of NC_060207.1, from coordinate 241,199,541 downwards.
TCTCAATATATAAAAGTGGACCAAAGAATGACATTCAATGCTAATTTTATTCTTAAATTTCAGGCGCTTTTATTATAGAGACGACGAAAACATTATGCAAATAAAAGACTTTACTTATTCTTATTATTAGAAACATAAATGTACCTCAACCATTAAATAGAATAAATATATAGGTTATTTCAATGTTTAATTTGCCAATTTTAAGTCTAGAAGTTTGACTAACGAGGTAGGGGTAATGCCTAAAATCTATTGTGTGCAATAAAATTATGAACGTATCATAACTTCAAGGTTAGTTTTTAATATGTTTAATACTGCACTCCGTGATAACTATTTATGTATGTAACAAAATGAAATTCCTTCGCTTCTGCGAGGAGGGGTTTTGGTGAACAGAATATATATGAGCATTCCGATGGAATATTTCCGTCATTCAACTTGCAAACGTTTACATTGTTTGAACATAACTTGGAACAATCTTTTAAATATTCTTTTTAAAGATGAAATATCAAAAGGTACAGCAAAGCCGTATAGTAGTTAGAAGAAAGGAATGTAACTGAATAAATGGTATTAAAACACCAGATCCAAAGTTTTAAAAGGTACTAAGAGTTACAAAGAATGACTTAATAGTTTTGGTCTTTATAAAATATAATTGTTCTATTATTCTATTTATTAAAAAAATGGTTTTCTGTTACATTTGTTAATAAAAACATATGAAGATACCGCCACCACCACAAAATATGATATTAATTATATTTTATAAATTAGAAACATTGTTAATATATTGTTTGAATATTCAACACATCTGAAAAATGCATGCATGCAAACGGACAGTTTGTTATTAATACGTTGTAAGTTCTGTTGAGTACGTGATGAAACATTTCATAAGTGGCCTAGCAGCTTACTACATTAGTGTAGATAAAAGTATATTTATATTGTAACGAAATTAAAACACAATCAACTTATTAATTTTAAAAAAGGAAATTTAAAGGATATTTCTTGGAACTATAATTTAAAAAAATATTAACAATAATGTTTTGAAAAAATGTGTTTCCAAGCAAATAACTGTTAGTTTTATAAAACTAACAATAGATTTTCTTCTTTTTCAATAAATATTCTTTTTTAAAGATGACATATATCAAGGTACAGTAACCTATAGAAGTTACAAGAGGAGAATGTAACTGGATCTTAAAAGTTAACAATCATAAAGAAACACTTTATCAATTATGATAATAAGAATATATTTTTAATAATGATAACGTTTTTGCCATCTCTAAATTATATTATACAATAATTCATATTGACTGTCCCATCGCTAATAAAATTAAACGGTCGATATCCATATGGAAATATAATTAATTTTCAGTCCGATTTAATTGCATTTTGATCAATGTTGGAATATTTTTCATGAGGAATGGCTTATTGTCTCGTATGTTTTGTAGAGTGGATTTCATGTATCTGGTACAAAATCACAATCGGTGCACAATCGGTGCTAGTTTGTAAATATACCACTATAGGAATTTACTTATAGAAGGACCTTTGTAGCTGTCCAAAATAAAATTTTAACTTTGAATATTCAAACTGATATGTTCGACAGTAAAGTAGAATTTTTCGCTTGTTTCCATTAAATCACCAGATCCAAATTTTTGAAGGTACTAAGGTTACACAGAATTGACTTTTACTTTTGGTTTTTTATAAAATAAAATTATTACTTGAAATTTAATTTTTAAATGTTCTATTAAAGTAAAAATATTTTTTTTAATTTGTATAAATAATATGAAGGACCGCCGTTCACCACAATTGATAATTAATTATATTTAGATAAATTATGAACATTATAATATATTATTTTAAAATGCATGCAAAAACTGACAGTTTGAATTAATACATTGTATGTTCTGTTGGGTACGTGAATGAAACATTTCAATAAGTGGCTTGCAGCTTACTACATATGTGTGATAAAGTGTATTTTATATTGCAACAATAATAAAACACATTCACTTATTAAATTTTAACAAGAGAATTTAAGGATATTTCTTGGAACTAAGTTTTAAAAAATAATTAACAATAAAGTATTTGTCTATACCACATACAAACATGATAAAAGATAAATATTATGTTTTTTGAAAAAATGAGATAACAAACAGATTATATAATTGCAGTTTACCTACAGAAAAGAGATCAAAATTACTAAGATCCCTGGAAACAAGCAAAGCATAAACTGTGAAAATAAGGAAGAGGGGACACTCTGGAGTTGATTGTGTCTGGGAATTCTCGGGAAGAGATGTCCCTGGAGTAAAGTTTATTGTCGATTATTAGCCGAACTATTTACATGCATTTCAGTTAGTTGAACACGTGGACCGAGGGCTATATTGTTTAATTTTGTACACTGTTGTACATGGACAGGATGTTTCAGAAATAAAACAAGGTATACACCATACCAAGTTGACGCGTAAGAGAATTCGCTGAGTTTGCATGCAAAATTTCAAATATATAGCTCATCTTATTAATCTAGACATATTACTAATTTTATGTTAAAATTTCAAACGATAGTATTCAGTTTGTCCTACAAATTTATTGTCCCTGCAATGTATTCGTTGTCAACTTGGTTACCCATAAGACGTAAATAAAAAACTTCGCTATTGCTCAACCAAATTTCAAGGAGTGACATGTAGTATAATTTAACCTCAATACTATGATCCTTGTTTTCCCTCAATAAATTCGAGCGGGACAGACAGACAAAGAGGCAGGGAGCCAAAGTTCATGGCCTCAAATGTGGTAAATCGCACTGAAAGAACAGTTCGAAATTGTTCGTAGGTAATCCTTCAAAAACACTCATCAGATCTCAAACTTATATGAAAGTAAGGTTTGCATGGTATATACGAATAAAAATAGATGTGCGGACTGATTCATACTTGCAAACACATATGTATCAAGAAGTTTATACTAAGAAATCGTTAAATCTATCTTTAAAAATATTTCTAAACGGTATACTATGGTTATTTGTGAATTCGGTTTATTATTAGCCATTACTAATGTTGATGTTCATCTGAACAAACAGTATGTAGCACTAACGGCGAGAACGCCAGAAAAAATATGGGTATTTTGTACGTAAAATAATTGAGACCTGTCTGAGGAAGAGAAATTAAAGTTGGTATGAGACACAGGAAATCTATCAAGAAACAACGGTATTTTGATATTAATTTACCATTATATTATATTACTTTATTTTAAAAAGTTTGAGGATGGTTAACGATATACCAAGATTTTGATATACGATAACCAAAATGAATTTATAACCTAATTTTCCTTACCGTTTATTAGAGTATAATACAGAAATAACAAAGGTTAAATGAACATGCACAAGTAAAGTTCAATTTTCGATGAGATTAGAGAAGGAAATGTATATTTTAAATATAAGTTATGTGTAATATATGAGACTCATCCAACCCCCAAACTGTACAACCTTCAATACATAGTCGGATCACTTCACATTGAACTTCAACCATTGAAAGTTTGCAAAACAATGAACTTAGAGAAGGGCCCACAAGGTATTGGTAGAGGTAGAATTCAAAATATAATGTATTATCAAATCAAAAAAGGCATTGGCGTTTCTCTTGCCCGCTGTTACAATGCTCTGCCTTCAAGTCATACGTGCTTTAACTATGCTAAGTTCCGAGACAGTTTTTGAAATAAATTAAACGTAATGGGAACATTCCTTCCCAACTCCAAACTCTCTTGACGTACGCGTTGTCCATAAGTTTGGGTTTGCGGTCCCTACAGAAGGGATCCTCATGCACTGCAGAGTCAGCAATGGTCATGGCAGAATCCCAATTATTAGAACCTGATTTTTATCTCAGCTTCATCAGTGCGCCGGCATTTTGAGGGTTTGACTTAGGCAGTATACGGATACTGCTTATATAACTTCATTATTTATATATATATAAAATTATATATATATATTTTTAAATATTTCATATCATTGAATCACAATAAGTACTTGCTCCGCCGGGAAGTCGAACCCGGATCTCTCACTTGCCGGGGTGAATGTGCTACCATTACACCACGGGAGCGCTTACTTTTTCCCGATTCAATTTTTTTGGGTATTTGGCACGTATCTGTCACAATATGCGTTTAAATAAGCAAAACTAAGTATGATCGGAAGACCAAATACCTGTCAAACGACTTTTTATTTACATTCAATTGTACAAATGGCAATACCCTTTATTTAATTTCATAAAACATTGAATCACAAAAAGTACTTAATAATATATATATATTATTTTTATTTTATATATATATATATATATATTTTTTACATGTACACACGGACATGCAACATGTTTTTGTTGTTGGATTTTTTTTAATTTATATGATAGAATTATAAAATATGAAAACCCCACATAATAAAATGTGTAAAAAATTCATTAGTCTGCGTTTACATTCTACTAATATTTTTATTTTATTTTTGTACATTATTCAGAAAGGTAAATGATCGTGCACTTGTTTTGTTGCTGCGGGGTTTTTATGAGTATTATTTTAAGTATAATCAAAAAGTATTTAATATTAAAATTTTACACTAGAAATAAGAATTTAACAATAATTCCAATGTATGTAACAGCAATTAACAATAAATAACAATACAGAGTCGCTAAGTTTAAAATATTAAAGAAGACTCTATGTAATTTAAAAATTATATAAAAAGTAAATAGAGATTTATATGCAAATAGGCATAATGTTTTAATAAAAGAACTGAATATGTTTATTCTATAAAAACTACAGGGTGGAGGGGCGGTAATTTGCTGATTTGGAAATGAAATAAAAAAATTATGAACCTTATAAAAAATTATTTTTTATTTTAATTATATTGAAAAAAGTAAGGGAATTTTTAAATTACATGGTTTTAAATAATGTATCTGGCAAATGTTGACCTTCGGCATCCACCCACTGCTGCATACGTTTTCTGAAGTTTTTCCCTTAACTCTAACAAGCATGTCGACTGGTATTCTTTCAATTTCAGCCTTAATATTGTTCCTTAGGTCTTCCAAGGTGTTGGGACGGTTGATATACACTTCGACTTCAGGTAACCCAAAGAAAAAAATTGCATGGGGCTAAGGGCTGGTGAGCATTCAGTTCCAGCTAGTTCACATCACCCTCAAAGAGATAAGCCGTCCGAAAACATTTGCCTCAAACAATTCATTTGGTAACCCTCGCTGTGTGTGCAGTGGCACCACCCTGTTGGAACCATATATCCTCTAATTGGGAATGCCTCAAGAGCCGGCTGAAAAAAATCCTGTATCATAGTCAAGTACCGTTCGGAGTTCACAGTAATGGCATGACGGTTATCCTGAAAAAAGTAAGGGCCAATGATGCCTACTCGTGATATGGCGCACCACACAGTGACACGGTCCGACTGCAGAGGTCTCTGGTGGGACTTCTCTGTGGTTGTTTCACTCCAGTAGCGCATGTTTTGCTTGTTGACCACCCACTGAGGTAAAAATATGCCTCATCAGAAAAGAACACAATTGTGTCATGCGGTTTAGTTGCAAGCATGTCTTCACAAGAAGTACGCCGTGTCAAATAGTCCCCTGCTTACAATTTATGGACCCCACACATTTTATACGGGTGAAATCTCAGTTTTATCATGAAGAATCCGGTGGAGAGAAAGTCTTGAAATGCCAAGAGCAAGTGATTGTTTCTGAGCAGAGCGTTTTGGAGATTGCAGTACTGCTGCTCTAACTCTATTGATGTTTTCCGGCGTTGTAAACCTTCTCTGAGGCCCCCTTCGTACACATGACACATTTCCCCGCGTTCTGAATGCAGTTACCCAATTTACAATTGATTGCCGACAGGAACACGTCCGTGTGGGGGAACAAATTTAATCCGTAAAACGAAAAGCACGCTGCACTGTAATGATCGAGTGGGAATTTGAAAAATACGCTTCACACAAAACCTCTCCTTTCATGTCCACTGCATGATGGCAAAATGGTGGAACACGAAAGGAATAAAATCTCCCGGTCAGCCACTATAAGCCACGCCCACTTTTCCCCCCTCTTCGACCAACAGTGCCGCCACAGCCTGCAGTGCAAAAAAGCAAATTTTACCGCGTCCACCTGTATTTCAATCTTTTATTCCTACAATAGATTTTTAAGAATTTTTTCTCCCAAAAATGAATTATTTAATGAGGTGGAACAATTCCAGTTTGTCCAATAAAACTGCTGCTTGCCAATAATGAACTCTGTCCTTTTTCATTGTTCATTTAATGTCTCTTTCATTTTTAATTTCCATTGTTTAGAAAGAAGTTGGAAACGATTATAGATTATAAAAATTAATTGATTTTAGGGTTTTTTAAAACATAAATCTGTCATACATTTAATTAATAATAAATAACACTCAATGATTATGTAGAGGCGCTATCAGAAAAAATACGAAGTTAATATTTGTTCCCACATAGCAAACCAATTTGTTTGTTGTTTTAAAAATATTATCCCACAATTTTTCGAAATATCTCTGCCACGTCCTTAATGATAAACACTAAAAAGACAACAGGCAGCTTTAAAATGAATCCTTACAAACCCGTTTCATATCAGCATTGAGAGTTTTTTTTTTTTTTTTTTTTTTTTTTTTGGTTTTTTTTTTGGGGGGGGGGGGGGGTGGGGGGGGGGGGGGGTGGGGGGGGGGGGGGGTGGGGGGGGGGGGGGGTGGGGGGGGGGGGGGGTGGGGGGGGGGGGGGGTGGGTTTCTTACTTCTCCGAAGTGAAATTACACATAATTGGGCACGAATATTAAATACATTAAAATAATATAAATGAAAAAATAAATATTAGAATCTACATCTAATTTCAGTAATTTCATTTAATATACCTTTTATTATATATTATTACATAATATATGTTTTATTATCATATGTTTCATAGTAAGTATAGGTATATTACAAATTGAACAAAAACAAACTTCTAAATTATTTTTTATTTGTACTTGGAAATATATTAGTAAAAGGTTTTTGATATTAAAAAAGCTCACAAATAAGTGGTAAATATTTATTTTATCCGTATGTTAAGGGACTTGAGGTAACGAGTTCAAGTTTACTTCATTAACAATAACATTTAACAAACCTTTTTATAGTATTCTATCTAAATTAAGTTATTTTTACCATAGGCCATTTATGATCTACTCGCAGATTTACAGTCAATTCTCTGCTGCCGAACAGACATAACATGGGTATATTCCTTTTGAATAACATTCTTAACACTTATGAGGTTAGTGATAGTCACTGAAAGATATTCTAACCTTATGATCCTTTTAAGATCTACAGTCCTCAGCAGGTGAGGCTTTGGTTACCTCCGTACCGTAACTTTTAAACATTGCAAAATTAGCATTCTGCTTCAGGGAGATACTCTGCACATGATCTCTGATCAGACACCTTAAAGATTTTCCTTCGAAAAATCCTGGAGAACCTAATTGTTTGCTTTAGGTGATTTTTAGAACTGCTAAAATCAAACTGGTTGACCCCATTGAATACTTTCTAGGTGCGAAACGAGCCTTGTGGCTTCAGTGCATGGCAATAGGCCGCTCTTAGAAGGAAAAGAAGAAGTGACATTCTTTAGAGGAATAGGCATGTGGAATGGTAGTGCATTCTACCAAGGTGAGCTAGCAACTATGTCAGAGTTTCTAAAACTGAGAGCATTGTCAGAAAAAGCTCGATCTTCTGGCCCTGAAACATAAACCCTACCTCTTAATGTATTGCTCTCAACACAATGTTAAAGATGAAACAAAAAAAGACCGATAACCCTATTATTAACGATCAAATGGTGGTCTCTCTCTTTTTCTACTTTAAACTCTCTCTTTTCGTTATCTTGGCTCTTCTACAATTCAGTAAAAAAGTAAGCGTTAGCAAAAGATGTCGTATTCAATGTAATAGCATCTAAGAAAACAATATAAATAGACACAAAGGGTTTTCAGTCAAAGCCTACGTAAATGTATTTAGACCAAGATTTTGAGAAATCTGTGATCGCAACTTACACAATATAGAAAGAATTTATCAAAAACCTTATTACAAATCGGTAAAATAGTCATGTATGAAAGAAACGAATCAAATAAATTTCAGACAGCTTCACTTATTTCACTAACCATATAAACGTTAATTTCTTAAGTTGATTATTAGTCTTCACGTTATTATTTACAAAATTTAAGAATATTTGTAATAAAAGTATTAATTATTATTTTAATTACAAACTGAGTAACCACGTAAATATTATAACCAAGTTAGCAGATGGGGTTTAAATAAAACGTACGTTGAGAGTGTAGTGACTGTGAATTGATTTCCCAACATCAAACAGGTCATTGATTACAGTCAGGTAATTACCGAGACGGACAGACACACAGACAGACAGGATATTGACAAACAACTCAACCCCTTGTATTCTCGCTCGCTACCCCTCTCTAAAGCGAGTAATTCCCAAATCTACTACTTCGCATATTTTGTGGGCAAATGTCATACAATATTTTAGTTAATTAATTCACAATAGACCGAAAAAAACCAAATATATACACTATTGTAGGTGATATTACATCTATTTGTGTTCAAAATCAAAATCTCAGAACACTGTTTTAAAAAAAGCGATTTATCTTGATAGAATATATTTATCCATTTCTTATATAGAATATAGTTTTATGAAACAATAACGTGGAAAAGAATATACACTTTCTATATAATAGTTGTACATAATACTTAAAAAATTCAAGCTACTAAAAATTAACAGATCGAATGTCGGTTGTAAATAAAGTTACGAATCGCTTTCGTCATAACAAACACATTCAAGAAAGTTAAGCCGCCAGAAAGTATTTCTTTACACTCTAAAACTCTTTGAATACTCTTTTCTTTGCTTCAGTACTTTCATTTGTTACCCTTTCATATGGAATTCATTTATTTCTGTTAGACGGTTCTTCAATATTTACACGAATATATTGCACTGTCAATACCGGATAATAGTTTATAGGGATTAATGTTGCTTGTTAGTATTTATTAGTATGTCGAATTTTCAATATTACTCGCACCTTTTTATCTCATAATAACAATTTTAATTATAAGTAAATACTGAAAAAGTAATACTGATAACTAAAACTTTAAAGCCCAAAATTATTACCTCTAGAATTGAGTTTGAACGTCAGGGTAGAGTGTAACAAGAGGATTGATATATGAGCTTCTCAGAGTTCTCCAAATACTTGGTGATCAGCGACCGCGGAGAGAAAGAGTGGGGATGGAGGGGCCCCTCCTAACAACTACAGATAGTCCGTCTATTGGAATAGGGGAACCAGCTGTCCCCATGCGTTCTCCCTCATACTCTTCTGGATGTAATTAAATTACCTGGAAAATTTGAAAATATACCACTCTGGTTGCAGCTTATAAACTGAGTGTAACACTTTAAAATAGTTTGGTACAGTATAATATAATCATATTAGATTTCCAAGCTGGATGTTGCAGGGTTGAATATAATTGCATCGATCTATTGAACCTGAATTTTTATAAACATAATTAATGACAAAAATTCATCTTGGAGAGTTAAAGGATCCGACAAGACATAAGGATGTCTAATTATACAGTGTTTCAGTCCTGACAAGTATTTAAAGCGCTAAATTGCTGGTAATACATGACGAATGGACACGCGCTGGATAAAATAAAACTTTATTAGTTTTATATCTTACCTACAGAATATGAAAATGGTGTTTAAAATTCTAAGGAAAACATATACATGACTCTTAAACTGAATTTGTCAATTACATTACTATCAATCACGTTGGAAAAAATCTACTGGTATTGACAAAAAATATACCTCATTTAAGCAAAATATTATGAAATACAGACTCTTTATTGCAATACTAGTTATGCACCATTTCACATTTTTCAACTGTCCATGGAGATATCAGGAAATTGTAAATAATAATGTATGAATAATGCATTAACTATTATTCATTAATTAAATTAAATTAATTGCAGTATACGTTCTATATAGTTTCAATGCTTTTCAGATGTGTTCTGTTTTATAACCTCGCAATAAAATTAATTTAAATCTAAATGGATTTTGCACTTATCTTACATTAATAACCATACTACTCATTAATTTGTAATAGATAATAGAAATCAGAACCGTTCCGATCTTCATACCGACTCGCAGATGTTCGGGGTTTGTCGGTGATAGTCGGAACTACTCGGCTCTGCCCCCACTCTTTCTCACCAAGTTTGCTGATCAACTGTGTGGAGAACCCTGAGGCATTATTGATTAGAATAGACCAAGAGATCAATTCATAAGGGAGAGAGTTACAACTTGACATCTGAAAGTCGTAGTTAGTTACCGTGTCCCAACTTTGTTCAGAGTTTCATCGTCATTGACACGATCACAATGTCAACTGAACTCATGTCAGTTGGGACTTGGTATTTGCTTTACAATCCAGTGACTTTTTATGGCCTAGGCTCCGGTAAAGGAAAGAAAGATTTTTTTTTAGAAGACTATGCTGAATATCTATTTAAATTCCTAAACCAACTGTACGAGCCAATTAATATTTGTTTGAATAGTTAGTAATTAAGAAAAATTATGTTTCGGTACCATCTATACCTTGAGGACTATCTCTTCGTAGTTACTTAATAATTACGATGTCTTAGTAGCGACGATATAATAATAACATTATAGACCATTTTATCGTAACTATAACTGTTTTAAATAATTGCATACTAACTTACTGAGGACCCTGATAAATAATTTGGGTATGTTATACTTTAAGATGTCATATTTATTTTCAATTTTTTTTAAATCTGTGTAACATAACTTAATGAGATGATTTGTACTTTAAATGTTACTTTTACATATATTTATTCTTTCTATCCGAAGTTTATATAAGGACAGTATTGAATTAAAATTATTGTTTGACGACGGTACTACAGTGTTGGCAAATCAACTGCGGTTAGGTTTATTTAGGTAGAACTATTCCCACACACAAAAGCGTAGGAGATTAGGATATCGGCCAAATTTCCGCCTTTTTAACTATCTCCAGCAATTTCCAAAGTCAAACCCCAGATTTTTGTTATTTGTAATGTTTGCCAAAGGTATTACTATACTCGTATATAGATATTAAACATCATAGCGAGAAAAATGATACCAAACAACGTATAATACATTGAAATTGTCAGAGAGTATTGCTGGCTATGAGTCTAATATGTTACTGAATAACCCTTTACGGAAAAAGGGAGGTTCCAGGCCCAACCCTTTACGCTCGTGAGGTGAGTGTGAGGGTGCACACATGACACACGTGCTTAACATGGGATATGAACCAGGTTACACTGTGAATCCTCTTAAAACAAATGAACACTGAAATAAAATGTGTATGTATATTTTTTTGAAAAATATATTAGGATTCCATTATGAAGTAAACAGGATTTTTACACAACAACAAACAAGAAAAATCCTGTTTACTTCACAGTCCTTCCTTCGTCAAAAATAACTTTCAAACAAAGATTCCATCATACTAAACATAAGTGCTTTTAGCAAGGGGTTAGGTCTATAAGGACCGAGTTTTAATAATTGTATTCGAACCCGCGGGTAACAATTAATAAAATTATAGCAAAGACGTATGGTTTTGATCAACTCCTTTTAATACCATCACTTATTATTATCTATACTATAATAAAAAAACAGTAAAAGCCATAAACACACACTTTTTTACATATCTTATTAATTATGACAACAAAAGAAAACTCAACATTAACGTCAGAAATATAATACATTCGAACCAGAAATGCTCTTATACATGTAAAGTCTATGAAATAACGTGCGAAGCCGCGGGTATCTGCTAGTTTCAGATAAAAAATTAAATAGATTTTTTTCGAAACTATAAACACAATATTACGTATTGAATGTTGTACCAATGCATTCAATATAATTAAAAATGTCCCTTGCGTATGTCAGTAATTGGAGGAAAGGTGGATTTCGCGTGTCATCTTGAAATTCCAAACCAAGATTGCATTCTTACTTTTAATTTTTAAGAAACTGATAATACGACGACCCTAATGTTAATGTACTCGGTAAACTTTTAAATGTACAGAATCTCCATCATCTTGAAACTTTACAAGACAAATATCGTAATCATGTAAATTTCTTAGTAAAACCGTGAACTTGATTTAATGGAAATCAATCACGAATTATATTTGTAAACATATCCACTAATAAATTTATAAAGTAAACTTCTAAACATTTTGTACATCATTCATCTTGAAACTACAGAAAATATAAAAACTTACCTAATACACGCAATTTGAAAAATTGCTTGAGAATTCAAACACTCTTTTTGATTATGATGCATAAAAACTAATATAGTACTTTAATTATGTATATGGTACAATACACTGTGAACATTAACGAATTTTGTCAAAACTCTTTAAACGTTTGATCAAATAAAAACCAATCGCCAAAAACTACCACTATATTTTGTATAAAAGAAATTTGTCATACAAAATAACATGTATCAATTGCAAAATCATGCAATTTTAACAAATAACATATTTTATATCTAAAAGTACACAAAAGTTTATCTGCAATATAAAACCAACATTAAAAGGCGTACCTCACTGCCCTACTTAGGTGTAACAAGTTTACCTGCATTATAAAACCAACATTAAAAGGCGTACCTCACTGCCCTACTTAGGTGTAACAAATTGGACCTATAAATATAATATCGTACTTACCTCCAATATATCGCTGGAGAGAAATTATATACATTTAATAACGGCTTATTGATGGTAAGGGTGTTGTAATCAATAACCCAATATATATTTTTCATTTATTGTTTAATAAAATACATAAAAATACAGACACAAGAAGATCAATGATTAATTTAACTGTTTTAACTTAATGAAGTCCAATAGCCCATATTTCTAAGTTTCCAAACTACTTTGAGCAATAGTCGCACCACTGTTGAAATGTTTGCTAACCGTTGGAACAATTTAAAATACAATCATTTTTATGAAACATCCTTATCGTTACCAGAGGGATCAAATTCAGAATTTAAATTCATTTCGCTAATAGGACATAACTTTTTTTATATAATGAAAGTAAATCCATTTATTAAAGAACTCATATATTGAAGTAAAGGCGTGAAAAATTTCTTTTTTTGGACAGATAATATTATGTTTGGTCAAGAAATGTACAGTGAAAATTAATAAATAGTAAAAGCCTTTTACATTTGCAGTTAAAAGTACAACTTTTATCTAAGATTTTAAAGGTAAATCTAAAGTGAATTTTACTCCACGAATAGAATGAGATTACTCCTTATCCTACCACTTATTATGACCTGATCCTGCATTATTATGCAACGAAGTAAACAAAGAATATTTAGCTTTGCTTGTTTTCCATCCAGAGAACAAAAGTTAAACTGCTGAAAATCCTCAGAGAAACATTTTCTGCAAATAAGGAGCAATCTTAGCGTATATTGTTATTTCTTGTTCTCCTCAAAAACACACAAACTGTGTCTGACTCTCGACGTCAGTTTCTTATTGTAACACAAACAGAGCAGTGACAACGCTGTACACACTTTTAGCAGTTTGTACGTTTGTAGTTTGTACATAGAGTTAATACTTTTCATTGTGCAGGTGTACAAAAACACACAAACTGTGTCTGACTCTCGACGTCAGTTTCTTATTGTAACACAAACAGAGCAGTGACAACGCTGTACACACTTTTAGCAGTTTGTACGTTTGTAGTTTGTACATAGAGTTAATACTTTTCATTGTGCAGGTGTACAAAAACACACAAACTGTGTCTGACTCTCGACGTCAGTTTCTTATTGTAACACAAACAGAGCAGTGACAACGCTGTACACACTTTTAGCAGTTTGTACGTTTGTAGTTTGTACATAGAGTTAATACTTTTCATTGTGCAGGTGTACAAAAACACACAAACTGTGTCTGACTCTCGACGTCAGTTTCTTATTGTAACACAAACAGAGCAGTGACAACGCTGTACACACTTTTAGCAGTTTGTACGTTTGTAGTTTGTACATAGAGTTAATACTTTTCATTGTGCAGGTGTACAAAAACACACAAACTGTGTCTGACTCTCGACGTCAGTTTCTTATTGTAACACAAACAGAGCAGTGACAACGCTGTACACACTTTTAGCAGTTTGTACGTTTGTAGTTTGTACATAGAGTTAATACTTTTCATTGTGCAGGTGTACAAAAACACACAAACTGTGTCTGACTCTCGACGTCAGTTTCTTATTGTAACACAAACAGAGCAGTGACAACGCTGTACACACTTTTAGCAGTTTGTACGTTTGTAGTTTGTACATAGAGTTAATACTTTTCATTGTGCAGGTGTACAAAAACACACAAACTGTGTCTGACTCTCGACGTCAGTTTCTTATTGTAACACAAACAGAGCAGTGACAACGCTGTACACACTTTTAGCAGTTTGTACGTTTGTAGTTTGTACATAGAGTTAATACTTTTCATTGTGCAGGTGTACAAAAACACACAAACTGTGTCTGACTCTCGACGTCAGTTTCTTATTGTAACACAAACAGAGCAGTGACAACGCTGTACACACTTTTAGCAGTTTGTACGTTTGTAGTTTGTACATAGAGTTAATACTTTTCATTGTGCAGGTGTACAAAAACACACAAACTGTGTCTGACTCTCGACGTCAGTTTCTTATTGTAACACAAACAGAGCAGTGACAACGCTGTACACACTTTTAGCAGTTTGTACGTTTGTAGTTTGTACATAGAGTTAATACTTTTCATTGTGCAGGTGTACAAAAACACACAAACTGTGTCTGACTCTCGACGTCAGTTTCTTATTGTAACACAAACAGAGCAGTGACAACGCTGTACACACTTTTAGCAGTTTGTACGTTTGTAGTTTGTACATAGAGTTAATACTTTTCATTGTGCAGGTGTACAAAAACACACAAACTGTGTCTGACTCTCGACGTCAGTTTCTTATTGTAACACAAACAGAGCAGTGACAACGCTGTACACACTTTTAGCAGTTTGTACGTTTGTAGTTTGTACATAGAGTTAATACTTTTCATTGTGCAGGTGTACAAAAACACACAAACTGTGTCTGACTCTCGACGTCAGTTTCTTATTGTAACACAAACAGAGCAGTGACAACGCTGTACACACTTTTAGCAGTTTGTACGTTTGTAGTTTGTACATAGAGTTAATACTTTTCATTGTGCAGGTGTACAAAAACACACAAACTGTGTCTGACTCTCGACGTCAGTTTCTTATTGTAACACAACAGAGCAGTGACAATGCCTGTACACACTTTTAGCAGTTTTGTACGTTTGTAGTTTGTACATAGAGTTAATACTTTTCATTGTGCAGGTGTACAAAAACACACAAACTGTGTCTGACTCTCGACGTCAGTTTCTTATTGTAACACAAACAGAGCAGTGACAACGCTGCACACACTTTTTACAAAAACACACAAAAACTGTGTCTGACTCTCGACGTCAGTTTCTTATTGTAACACAAACAGAGCAGTTGACAACGCTGTACACACTTTTTAGCAGTTTGTACGTTTGTAGTTTGTACATAGAGTTAATACTTTTTCATTGTGCAGGTGTACAAAAACTCACAAACTGTGTCTGACTCTCGACGTCAGTTTCTTATTGTAACACAAACAGAGCAGTAACAACGCTGTACACACTTTTTAGCAGTTTTTACGTTTGTAGTTTGTACATAGAGTTAATACTTTTCATTGTGCAGGTGTACAAAAACACATAAACTGTGTCTGACTCTCGACGTCAGTTTCTTATTGTAACACAAACAGAGCAGTGACAACGCTGTACACACTTTTAGCAGTTTGTAGTTTGTACATAGAGTTAATACTTTTCATTTTAAAATGTGTACAAAAACGCTATTGTGAACTTATAAGGAATTTTAGTTTCTTAAGTTTAACATTAAAAATATCACAAACAATACACCAATACACCTGAGTATGATATACGAGTACCTTCCAAGCATTATATAAATGTGCATACGACAAGGTGTTGATTAAAAATTAATTAAAGTTATTTTAGCATACAACGAGTTCTAAGTCTGTTTCCACCAAAACAGTGATTTGCTCTTGCTGTCTATGCGATCGGACTAACCTAGCCATCACAGATATAACTTTAAAAGATCATTATTATTTGTGGAACTGTATTATCTTAAAAGTAAGCCTTTCAGTCCAAGGAGCTGGACAATTTTAATTGATTCCTATCTATCTGGGCTGTCTGTTTGCCCAAACAATATCTCGTGAAAGTACTGAACTATACTCTAAACTTCATTTTTTATATAGGCAATATCGAGGTCGATGTGGTACATGTCAATCAAAGTGATTATGATTAATATTATTGAACATAATTACGTTGGTCTTATTGCCTGAAAAAACGAAGGTTATTATTTCAAAACACTTGAGAGACCTGAAAATATCATTTATGCCTTTGTGTCCGAACGATATTTCGAGACATATAAGGGAAATAATAATAATAATACTAATACTTTATTTCCACCAAGACAAATACAAAACAACTGAAATTATTTGGAAATACACTGAACAAAAATCGGTAGCTGGGCAGCGTAACAAAACAAAACAATTTACAAAATAAAATAAAAAGAGTCCTTTCCTAATAAAAAACAATATTCCAGCCAACAAGCTGCTCTCCATGACGTCTGAATCTGACTAAAACGTCCAGAGGCATATAATGATAAACAGTACATATATTGTACACATACATAAAACAGTACACATACACATTAGTATACAATAACAATAGACAAAGTTACCATTCACTAACCTATAATCACAATAAAATCTGATATATTGATTATAAGTTTGGCTAATACCAATTACAAGGAAAAATTGTATTTTATTAGGAGTCCTTTCCTAATAAAAAAACAATATTCCAGCCAACAAGCTGCTCTCCATGACGTCTGAATCTGACTAAAACGTCCAGAGGCATATAATGATAAACAGTACATATATATACACACATACACATAGTATACATAAATATACAATACGATAGACAAAGTTACCATTCACTAACCTATAATCACAATAAATCTGATATATTGATTATAAGTTTGGCTAATACCAATTACAAGGAAATAATAAAAAAATATAAACTTATACATTTACATTTATTTATACATTTTTCTTGACGGATATGTTTACATGGATAACATTCCTGTTCTATGGTGGTGCATTTCACTCAATCCATGGGATTTGGTTGACTATTATACAATTATTTAGTTTTATGAATAACCATGATGACAGCGGTAAAATTTCAGAATGAAATAAAACTGGAAACAAACCGAATAGAATTCATATTACAATTACACATATAACAAACTATAGAGATGAAACTTTGCATACAAACTCAGCAAAGCTAGTGTCTTGTGACATAGTAACATAGCTAGCGTATTATAAATAAGCATTTGGAATCGCTATTTTTCAAATATAAAATATATATTTAGATTAATCAATAAGATACACTTCAACAGCTTAATAAATTTAAATGTCATTAAAATTAAAAAATGTTAAATTTATTAAATTATTTGGTTTACACTTAATAAAATATTGAAAAAATCTTTATAAATTTAAATAAACATGATTATTTCCCTAACTCCTATTGCCTACATTAAAACATCATTAAGTTGGTACCATACTTGGCTAACATAGATAAAAATACTAATGATTTTCTTCCATGATTTGAAATGGTCTAATTTTCAAATCACTCTTATCCTTAAATTGGGGGAAAAATTAAAATAAATGGATTATTTTTCAAATTTAAATAAATTTCACTTGTAATTTTAATAAATAACAAAATAAAATTTCTGTCACTTTTTATTAGAGAACTCTCTCGAATATCCTAACTTAATTTGCGTTGGCGTTGGAGCTAAAAATGTGAAAAAAGACCTCAGCAAATAATATGAACCGAATACAATACTACGCAATAGAGAATTTAGATCCCATTTAATTAAGAAAAAGTTATTACAAATAAATCAGCCCAATAATAACCGTGGTAAAAAATATTTAAACAGTTCTTTTAGAAATTTAAAATTTTTCTGGCTAGAAGACGAAAATATTTCATCGGAGTCTATAATGATCTGAAACCTTGCCACTGACACTGTAAAAATTTCGTTTTTTTAGAACTTACTATATCACGGATGCACTATTGCACATACTCAACATTGTAGTCAATGTTTTGTTATGGTGGTATTGCATTTCATTACAGATCTGATATTTTTAGTTATTGGTCAATAAAGGAGTAAATTTACGAATTTACATAAATATTCTAATTTCAATTTTTTTATTTACAATTGTTGGCATCCTTGAGATATATAATATGGTATATCAGTCATTTGGGGTTGATTTAAAAACGAGATTATTTCCCAGAAACAGTTACTACACTCACTTTAATTAGGAAACTCCAAAATATTATTTTTTAATGTTCATAACCAGGGTTGGTTTAAATATGGTATGTGTTTGAACATAGATATGAGGCAATTAGAATTGTGTTAAATAAAAAACTGTATCAGCCACAACAATATAACTGTTTAATTTTTTAAGTATGTTCTTTAACAGTAATGATCTATTACTAACATAATTAAAGGATTTAACACAGTAAAATGTTTTTTATTTGATATAAGGATCTTACGTGATTTATAAATTACAAGAGTTTTCAAACAATTCGATTTTTAGTAGAATATAACCTTTGTTTTTGATGGCTCTAAAATCAATTTATTTATTTGTATTTATTATTAGTATATTTAAGTTATTTAAGTACGGGCTGATGTGTTTATAATATGTATTATAGAATGAAAACAATTTATAAAGGACCATATAATCATGGCAATGTGGTTTTTGTAATATTTAAAATACAAGCCATAAAGAATAAGAAAAACGTGGTGAAGAACCTAGTTTTTTATGTCAAATATTATTTAGAATTGAACCTTGACTCGCAACTTTCAGTAACAGTTTTCTAAAATGATGCTACTAAAAATCAAATGTACATGAATAGTATGGCCTTACGTAAGGATTCGTTATAAAAATCCAAATAAACCATTGTTACTTAGTATTAAAATGTTTTTAAATTTGGAATAAGACAAAAATTCCTTAATAATTTACAAAACACATTTTTTTATTACATTTATTTTCTGCATTTTTTATAACCTCATACAGTGCATATTATTTGGCATAAACGAACATACAATGTTTGAGCTGAACTGCATCCTATGTACAAAAATACCACATGCTTTTTATAATGTTCTACTTAGTTGTGATGCTCGATAGAAAGATAATTCAGTTGGCGATATCGGTACATTTCACAAAGCTACCTCGAGTCTGACAGAGACAAAAGATACCAATGATGACGGTATTTTCACAATGAGACTGGCGAGATTGGATTGCTGCCGTAACCAAAAAAGCAGGTGAGTCAAAGCGTTATTGGCAAACCTGATGTTTCTCCAAATACTTAGACACAGGCGTGAGTACCGTATCTTTATTTTATTTTCATATATTTTACAAAATTCTTATCGCTTGTTAATGCTATTGATATTTTTCGGATTGTTTTGGAACTAATCCTTATCGAATGATAACCTAATCTGGCAAACGTGTTAATCTCTACTTTATTGAACTCGTAGACGACCCTCCGTCTACTGAGAAAGACCTTGAGCGCTTTTATGCTAGTTTTCTTCTTTTTTACCAGAATATTTTCCACCCAATTGTACTTTTTCTTTTTCATAAGGCACGATTCTGTTGGATTACAAAATTTTGGGCTCTGATATCTGAAATTAGTGTTGAGCCCAGTCTAGTGACCGACCGTAGTTTGTCAGCCCACGTCTTCGTTTAGTGGAATTCAATTTTACAATTTTAGTATTTTAATAGTAAATACATTTCTTAGAAAATATTCTAAAGAATAGAACCAGTAGGCCCACCATCGTTAATCATAGTTTTCATTCCATTTTGGCACCAAAATTACTGAGTTTTGTATTTAATACAACCTATAACTAGTGCGTGTTTTTTTTCATTACAAATTTAAACTTGCATGTAACTTTGTAATTACTCGTATTTATTACTAATTCCTGAGACATCACATCACACAATTTGCTTCGTCCACTAGGTAACCGTGAAAGGTGGTCATAAACGCCGTATAAACTGATCTAGAAAGCAATGAACTATATAATGAATAGCGGCTATTGTATATCTAATAGGGGTAAATGTATTTGTTCATAAAATTTTAACTGACCATTGGGTAAGTACAGAAGAGTGTGTTACTGAGATTAGGTTTTACATAATTTAGATTAACAAATCTTTCCAGTAAATTCCCAATGTACTTAACAGTGATTAATCCATTGAAAAGCATGTTTCTGAGCAATTCATGAAAGAATCATTGTGGTAAAAGATTTTCAGTATACATAACAAGTTCAACATCAAAGACGCTCAAATATACAAAGTTTTAAGGTTGAGGCTGTAACGTGATGCACATTTTTGGTACACTTGCCCCTCTTGTACTAGTACGCAGCTTAATTGAATATCTATATTGTCTACCATTACGTGATCGTTGTGCTTGTAATAGAAGATCCCGAGCTCTAAGTAAGTTTCCTCTCCCCTTAGTAGCAAAGTCTGATCACGTCCGCCTGCCAAACCTCCCTCTGTACGGTACTCAGCACAACACGTAAGACCCTTTTGTCCACAAATGGTTAACTTAAGCTGTTCATGATCCTCTTCAAGAAGAAGGTCTATACTCAACAGTATCATAAAACTTATATAAATCACTTCTTGTTGGAAACGAACATGTAAAACTATGAAAATTTATATGTATGAATGGTAAAGTATATAAACTTTATCATTATTAATTTAATTTCTTTAACTAACTCAATAAAATTATATAAACACTGTCCCGTAAATAATTGCTTACGTGCTTCGCATTTGGAAAAATAGTACACAAACTTCGTGTGTGACCATAGTTTTAGTTGAGTTAGTTCCATATTTTTTTTGTGAACACCTGAAAACAAGAAGTACTTCAGTACAGATTTCCATTTAAATCTATTTTATGTTTTTCAGTGTGTCATCTGAGTGATTACAGATTTATAATATTTGTTTATAGTCGTAAATTATTATCAAGTTACAAAACCTTAATTTCTATTTCACTTGCAAGAAATTTACATTTAGAGTGTTTTAAATTTATTATATTTTTTCTTGCTCCTCAACTTTTAGAGAAAAGACATTTACTCAGTTTCTTAACGTATTAAGACGTATCGTTTATAGTGTATTTATTTTTAAAATCTAGTGCTTTAAAGAGTTTTGAAGGAGACTAATTTTATTTCTGAATTGTTAAGTCCTAATTAAATAAAAAAAAATATATACTGTAGTCACAACCCCAAGAAGTCCCAACTTCAGCCGCCATCTGTAAATTCTTCAACCACAAATTGTACATACAGTAAAAATACTGGTTATAGTGAGGAAAATAGAATTATTTATTTTTATTATATTATAAAGGTTTAAATAATAATTAGCAGCAATAATTTTCATTATTTATAAAATACTTCATCCCACAAAGATATAGCTTACATGATGTAAGTAGTAATGAGATTTCTTAAATGAGAATTATATCTCAATTAATGTTTTGAAAAGCGTTATTAAATAAATTACACACATAATGGGACTGTATCATTCTTTTATTGTAAACACGCATTTTGTCTTAAATAAAGTTGAAATCAAAATGAAGTTAAACAATATACTGTAAGAAACTAACAATTTCCAAATGTAACACAATATTGAAATGTTAGACCCAAATTACGGTGTAGTTGCTCTGCTATTATACCAAGAAACGATCCATGTTTGTGCAGAAGCTAAGCTAAGTTTAATACAAGTAAGAACGGCAAGTGCAACATTAAGGCGTCAGCTTGCTGATAATGGCGGGCTTCTTTGTCACAGAGCACGATACATCGCAGCTGTAGTAAAATATGAGGTAATGTCAGAAAATTTAACATGAAAATTTAATGTTAAAAATGATTGGTAATATAAAAACTGTAAATATGAAAATAAGTTTAATACTTTAATGTAGTAATTTGTTTTTATGGTCCTTAAAACTTAAAAACACTCCCTTGTATGTATAAGTCGAAACAAAATATTTTATTAGGAAATATTTAATATTAATATTTTTAATTTTATAAATGAAAATATATTGAAAAATGAACACTAACATGCCGAGATAATGACATGAGCCTTTCTTTCCCAGACTACAGTCCGAAAATCAACAAAACGCAAAACTTATAAACGATTATTTTGGATTGTTGCATAAACGTAATCAGGATTTCCCCCTTCATAACGGAAATATATAGGGATTAGTTTTAAACGGCCGAAATAGGCAATTGTTGACAATTAAAATATTTTGTAGGAATCCATCATACTACGTCATAAGTACTTCAAATGGTATAAGGATTTTGATTTTATAAAGACCGTGCGAAGCCGTGGGTAAAATCTAGTTTAATAATATATAATTGTATGTTTCATAACAGGGTATTTTATAAAATAAGAGAAATATATATGTATATATATATATATATATATATATATATATATATATATATATATATATATATATATACACACACATTAAATTGTATAAATGGAAATAGCCATTCAATAAACATTGAATCACAAAAAGTACTTGCTCCGCCGGGAGTCGAACCCGGATATGTGACAGATACGGCCAAATACAAAATAATCGAATCGGAAAAAGTAAGCGCTCTGTGGTGTAATGATAGCACATTCACCTGGCAAGTGAGAGATCCGGGTTCGACTCCCGGCGGAGCAAGTACTTTTTGTGATTCAATGTTTATTGAAATTTTATATATATATATATATATATATATATATATATATATATATATTTATGTATATATACAAACACATAATTTTCGATTATCTAACTATTACCTAATATTGCGGTCCTCAGGTTTCTTCCTTATGTGTTTAGAACCCTTGAGCTTAACTTATAGCCTAATGTAACATTAACACGCATGTTTTCAATGCATAAAATTCATTATCTGCAGCAGAAGTTACGAAAAGAATCTGTCAGCTTAGAATCTTAACCTACCGTATCCTACCATATCAACTATTTCACACATTTAATCAGTTACTCTGAACTTCATCAGTTTTCTTGTATTATAGGACGACGTTGAAAAAAAAGAGAAAACACGGGAAAAGGTGAAGATAGGAGAGTGCTGATGCTTACACAATAAAGGGAGTTGCCGTTTAGTCTTGTCAGGGGGAGTGAAGGGGGGAAGATATCCTACCTAGCAATTAACGCAGCCCTGGGTCAGGCGTGCCCTGTGTAACAATGCTGTGTTACTTGGAAAGAAAATCCCAAAAGTCAGTTCCCAACATGTACAACTACGTTACTTTTGTAGTATAAAGATTTGCATTATATACGCTTTCTTTAAACCAAATTAATTGTAAGTAATGGGGTAATATTTGTTCAGTAGAAGTATAAATTTTTTTATTTTTTTCTTTCATAAAAATTCACAAACCGAATATGGGAAGGAAACGTGTATAAAATTCGAGTTGATATTCATATAACATTCATAAATGTAAAGGAAGACAATATTGCTTTTTTTCACGAAATATTAATGGAATTTCAAAGACTTTTGTGTTTTGGGTTGAATTGTTATATAATAAATCACAGTAAAAAACAATATAAGTATTAAAAATTGTTTACGATAACAGTATAAACTTAATCTAATATAACTAGAACTGTATTTATTATAATGACATATTTAATGATATTTTATTATTCATTATGTAGAATGATTCTATACTTTATAAAATTATACTAAGAAAATTGTTCCAGTATTATATACAGGGACGCTTTTTTGAGAAATAATTTTACAGTAAAACGACATATTAAACACAATGACACAATGGAGATTTCTGTTATAAAAGTTACAGTCCACATATACAGAACCTAATAACAGATATATGGAATCAGTAATTCTTCATATTGATTACAAAGTTCAAAATATTAAAGCGTCTTTGTGGATTTGTGGTAAGCAAAACTCTTCACGTAGATATGTTTTGAGTGAACAAAATTTACTAATTAGCAAAGACATTCAGTACATTCAACCTTTTACTGTAATCCGAAATCGGATATTTACTGTATGTCCTTAAAATGTAAAAGGTGGAACAACCTCTTCAGTTGATTTTGAATTTGACAGAGGTAAGAATAATTAATTAATTTTTCATTTTAATTTAAAAAGTTATAACTACTGAATATTAATTCTTTATATTAACTCACTATCTAGTCTACATTTCAAGTACAATATTGAGTTCAAACTAAATTCGAGAATATTTACCTTCAAGTTTTGAAAATAGCTCAGAACTGGAAAACAGTGCTTATAAGTTCAATTTGGTAATTTTCGTGATACACACTTTTATATTCTCTTGTACAGAAGATGCACATGCAAAAGTTACAACAAATGGTTCGATTGTAAAAATAAGTTTTTGCCTTTTAAATTGATTGATATACTTAAAAATAGCCACTACAAAGTTCAAGTGACTGAGCGTTCAGAGGAAGTTCCCTCGCCATTTGATGACGGAAGCAGATTTCTGTCAATGTAACTCAATCTGTATAAGGTTACTTAAGAGGCTATTTTCGAAAGTGTGTTTGAATCAGTTTCGTGAGTTGAGATATGGAAATCTAAATGGCAAATATTGGTCTATTACGAACCGTTTTCCTGGTTACGCTATTGTTAGCTGTCGACCGAATGTGAAGCCACACACTCGGCAGTGTCAATATTTGGCATGCGTTTAACCTTGCTTGATAATATAACGTAAGACTGGAGAGTGTCATGTATGTAGGCGTGTGCATTCACACAATATTTCATAATAATTTATCTAGTGTCATTAGACCATTTATTGAACTTTAAAAACACATTTTAACATCGAAAAGATTATATATTACTATATTATATTTAAAACGAAACCGATTAAATAAGAGGCTTTATCGCATGTCCAGGAGTAGAAAAGCTATCCAGATATGAACCGTCTCGTCGCATAACGGCAAATGGAACTGTTACATTTCCATTGTAATTCAATTTCACTTCCATTGTGAGGGAAATTGCTAATGTTGAACGATGTCCACGGAAATAGCTTTGATGGTTCTGCTTTGCTGCAGATTGAAATGTTAGATACCGGCAGCACATTTGATACATTGTACCGGTAACTGCAATACTCGCTGACGTAATAAAATTATGCTACTTTTTTAGTTGCTGTTGGTAGTGCGTTTAGTTCAATATAATTACTCATTTAATTAATTGAAGTAATTACGGTATGGAGGTTTTATTGCAGTTAGCAAGTAGTGTTACCAACTTACACTAAGGGAAAGCAGTATCTGACAGCGCATAAAACTGCGCTATTATATTATTTATATTATCATTGTATAGTGACAGTTAAATGTATCTCATTGTAAAATGGTACGTGAAAGCTAAATATTAGGTACGCGGGGAGTACCGATGGCCGAGTGGTCTAAGACGTTTGACAATGAGTCTGAGATAGCGTCTGAGATAGTCTGAGATAGCGCAGGTTCGAATCCTGTCTGTGATCCTTGCACTTTTTATCAGTACCATCGACCTTGTACTTTATCGACTCTCCCCCTTATTCTGTTTGATAAGATCCTCGCATAGGCCAGTGGCCCATGAAGACGGGCAGAATAAAGCTTGAAAGGGGATCGGATTCTCCTTAAAAAAAAAAAAAAACAATTACGTTAGCAAATTATTAAACTTACTGGTTTCTTAATCATTTTAATCTAACAGCTATACCGGGAGTTGCCATAATTATTTCGTATGATATTGATATAATATATAAAACTGATCTTGAAGTGAAATCATTTATCGATTTAAATTCATGCATAGAACATTTCTCAAGACTCAATCTGAAAACAAACAGCTCAAAATCAAACTCAATATATTTTTGCCTTCGGCATCGACAAGAACGGGAGTATCGTCCCGCGGTAATGATGGAAGATGTTCTCTTGGAAGAAGCCGAATTCCGTTAAGTTCCTTGGAATGTACCTTGATCGAGGACTGACATGGGACTTTCACATTGACAGCATCTGCTCCAAGGTTGCTTCTGGCATTTATATTTTGCGTAACCTTGCAAAATTCTGTTCTCTTGATGTATTAAAAAATTGCCTACTTTGGCCTAATACATCCATATTTGTCTTACGGTTTGAGATTGTGGGGCAGCTGTTCTAAATACAAATTCGAAAGAGTATTTAGAGCTCAAAAGAAAGCTATCAGAATTATTTACAAATTGAATTTCAGAAGAGTCGTGCAAAGATGCCTTCAGAGAGCTTGGATTGTTAACTTTACCCTGTCTCTATATTCTCGACGTCGTTCTATACTGTCGACTTAAATGCGAGTTGATCCAAGGCAGTGACGTCCACCAATACGAGACAAGAGGCAGGGACAACTTTAGGATTGTACAACATAGAACGAGTGCATTTGAACACTTGCCGTCCCAAGGTGGTGTGAAACTGATAAACAAGCTGCCTGAGGGAATAAAACATCTCATTGATTCTAAACTATTTAAATCTATATTAAAACACCTCCTGGTGTCAAAGGCGTTTTAGCCCCGTTGAAGAGTTCATGTTGAGTTGCTGGGATAAAAAATTATTGAAAACTATTTAAAACAAGAATAAAATTAAACCCCCAGTTCTGTTAATAGCAATAACTACTGCAATAGAACTGTATATTATTATGAATGTACTTGACGCATGCATGCAATGTAATAATTGTTGACAAAATAAAGATTATTATTATTATTAATATTTTAATTGAAATCTTTAACATAAACTAATCAGTTAAACGGGATTATTACAAATATTTTAGAGAATGGTAATTAGAAATTCATACAGTAAAATAAAATTAATACAGAATAATATATAATTTATTCAGTTTTAATTGCGTAAAACTTAGTAATTAAGTGAAATCCGCAATTATTTTTCAATGTATAATCAATTTTATGAAAATAAATAAGCAGTTAAGGGGTTTTTCTAGAGTAAAGTATGCCTATGGTAGGCGCTTGTTAAATAAGTTACATTGATATCATATGTTTTATATTATGCTGAAATCAGAGAAAACTGTTTTACTACATAATTTAAACAAAGATGAACCAAGATATGTCTTACGTGCATTTTGTTCGATATTTTTTATTTTAAAGACTTTGTCAATTTCTTCTGCACATGGGCGCCGAAAAGCAATGCGTATTTGTGAAAAAAGTTTATAAAAGTACCAGACCTGTTAATTTAATAATACTTCCATGACTTTTTTATTAAAATTTACGTTCAAAAGTACGACTTAGAATGCAGAGTATTCCCAAGTACAGTAGAACCAAGCGGAGCATAATCTGTGAAATAAGAAAGAGGGAACTCTGGAGTAGATTGTGTCTGGGAATTCTCGGGACGAGATTTCCCTGGAGTAAAGTGTATTGTCGTTATTAGCTGAACTATTTACATGCATTTCAGTTAGTTGAACAAGTGGACTGATAGAGAGAGAGATTGTTTAATATGTAACACAATTTGGTTAAATTAACGTTTCTATAAAACAAGTTCATTTCTAAATTTATAAATGATAAAACCGATTATTGGAATTTTTATTTTTTGATATAAAAAATGAAAAATGAGAATAGTTAAATGGATTGGCCTAGTAAATTTGGTAACATAATTTAATACCAACTTACTCCGAATCTTAAACATAATATGCCCATTTATTACTTTTAATTTCTTCAAAGCATTAAAATAATTTAACTTTTGTCATGTTTTATTGAGCAATAAGATGTGTATTTACTAAAAGCAATATAGTTTTTTTTTAATAAATATGTACTATAAATAAATTTTAGGTAAACATAATTCAAATGATATGTTCATAAGTCCATTTTTATATAAAGCTTAAACATGTATCAATGTTGTATTTATTGCTAAATAAGTATATTTTTGTAAAAATTAGACCTTCTGGTATAAATTACAATTTCATGTCTGAAAACTTAGCCTTGAAAATAGACCTCTATATATTTTTTATTTGTGTACTTTCCAATGAACCACTTTTACCGTCTTCAAATAACAATTGTTAAATAATTGTAAAATATATTTTGTTAAATTGCTATAAAACCTTGCTCAATAAACTCATATATTACAAATAAAATAATTTTAAGATGTAACTCTTCCTTCTAATATAATTTAAAAGGCCAGACTAAATTATTGGAGGCTCAATAGTTTTAATAATACAAGTGTGAATATTATGAGAGAGGGTAATGCCAGATGCAAGCGGGCCAATTAAAAATCAAAGAAAATGTAGAAGAAATGTAAAATGATTTTGAAGAAATATGGTTCTAATTATAGTTAATTTTAAAAAGTGCTTGCCCTAGGGTTAAAGCTAATAGCAAACCCAAATTTAAATAGAAATCTAAACCCAATTGTTTTCTGGAATTATAGTAGTATACTAAGTAATTAAGAACGAATTCAATGATTTTACTATTTCAACAGCTTTCTCATTGTTCGGAAATTCTATATCTTATTGTTTATTTTCATAAACGTTGTTCAATAAAATGAAACTCTGTACGTACAGTTTAGGATTGGTATAATTGACTTTTGAAAATAACACTCATAAAATTACGTTTAGAAGTTAATTATATATTATTGTTTTAGGAATTATTTACTAAGTTTGAGCATTTTTCACAAAAATGATAATTCTTTGTATGAATATGTATGATATAATCTGATCTCGAGAAGAATTAATCTGCTTGACGGGACAAAGTTTATAATACATCACTAAAAAAGTAATATTTGTTTCGTTTTCAGAGTTCATACTGCCAACATGTAAATAAAAATCTCAATTCTCTTATAACGTATAATTATTTTTGGCTACATTAAGTGATTTTGAACAAATTATTTATTTATTGGAGTCCGGTTATGTAATAAGAAAACAATACTATTTTAGGGGCTAAGATTATTTAATTTTACAATTAAGTTTTATGAAATAGCCTCTTAACTGGCACGAATTTGTATAAATTATTCTCAGTTTAAAAAAGGATGAATATTTCCTGTCACGTACACCTACTAGAATAATGGTATAACTTTTTAGGGAAGTGAAATGATAGTAAACTGTTGTCAAAACCACGTGACTGCCAGCGAAGTGATATGTATTGATTAATTGATGTACAGAGAGTCTGATCTCTTTAACCTAAACCCCTTCACTGGTGGTGAAACTCCCTGAGTTCTTTACGGTTAAGAGTTCTTCAACAAGTTAAACTTGGTTAAAAGTGTGCCTTTTTTAATATTCTACCTTAACTAATAAATTAAATTTCGTCTCCTTTATCTAATACACAAATATATATTGTTTTTCTTACTAATAAGTACTGTACAGAGAATACAAAAAGTAGTACAATGTAACAAGTAAAACGTCTCCTTTTACTTAATAATAATCTTATAGGGTACTTGTAAGATTATCATTGAATAAACCCTCTGCAAACATAGCTTCGCTATGTGTGGTAAACTAGGTTACTCCACCGTGCTTTGAGATAGTGTCTAAAACATCGTAGTTCATTTAATTGTGCATCCAATTAAACAATAAAAACACCTCTTCACTTTGATTACTCTTTTTTGTTTTGGAGCCATACAGAGCTCTATTTCAGTCTAAATGTCTGATGTTGAAAAATAACTAGAGCTCTTAAAAGGTATATTACTGTGACGTCGGGGCCCATGTTCCCGCCGTCTGGAAGTACTGAAGGGGGAGATCAGCAAGGTGAGCGCCCGAGGCGGTGTGTACGTGAGAGGACTCCGGCGCGAGCGGACGTCCGAGCTCCCTGAGGGCCGACCTAGTGTAGGGCTTAGCCTAGTGATGGTCGTGACGCGTAGTGTCCATGGGTTCGGGAGTGTTGTTGTTTAAGTTAATAAAGTTGCTGTAATCTGAGCTGCGTTTGATTCCTGAGGACACCCCCTTTCGCCCCAGCTGAGCAGGAGGCGTGACAAATTGGTGGAGGCGCCGGGTATCCTGAGGTGATCCAGAACCAAAGACGGATTAAACGATCCCAGGTCAGTAATATAATATTTAATAGTAATATAATATAATAGTGAACATTTCTTTTTTAAAATTCGGATTGTTTTTTTTAAGTAAATTGATTAATAAAAAAAATGTAGATTGAAAGAACAAGAGAGTAAGTTAGTTTTTGATCCAAATAATTGTAGTTACCTTTTGAAAGCAAAGTGTAATTTGGAGTAAATAATTTTATTTGTTTTCTCGTAGCTTGTAAGCCGAACATAATTTTGTAGTTGTTGTAAGAGTAGCCTACTTAGCAGCCACAGTGCGTCGAACCAAGGTACCGGTAAGGGAGGCAACCTACCCGTGATGTAAACCAAATCAAATTCAAATCAATTTTTATTGCCAGGACATAATCACATGTATAGCAATAGTCAAGATATTCTAAAATTAATATCTAAAATTTAAAACTTTCACATCGCCCAAACCACATTCAAACGTACAAATTTTCAGCCAACTCCACATTCATCCAGCCAATATTCCCATTTCCAGCGCCGGTAGTCAGTTTGCTAATTGTGCGGTCACCCAGTCGAATGCCATAAACTCGTCAGCACTGTAAAATGCTTGCGACACTAAAAAGCGTCTTAAACGAGTTTTTAACACCTTAGGCGTTGGGGCATTTCTTAACTGATCTGGCAACTTGTTGATGAACCGAATACCTGCCTGGGAGGGCAAGTGTTCGTAAACCCCCGTCCTGTGTCTTCCAGTTCGGTAGGCATCTCTGCCTCTTGTCTCATACTCGTGCATGTCACGGCCCCGGGTTAATGCACATTTGGACAAACAAAATGAGCTTGTCTCAAGAATGTAGAGACAAGGCAGAGTCAACAGTTTGCAACGTTTTGAAGGCTTCTTTGCACGATTCTCGGAATTTCATTTTTGCGATTATGCGAATCGCTTGCTTCTCAATTTTGAATGCTCGGAAGAAATGGTTTGTTTGCGCAGGCTCCCCATAACACCAGACCGTAAGTGAGGTGGGGGTAGATCAAGCCATAATACGCCGTCATCAGTACCTGAGTAGGGCAAGTACTTGGCTAAAGACCTCAAGACATAAATGCCTGAGGACAGTCTGGAACAAACGTGGTCAATGTGAGCATTCCAAGTCAATCTTCGATCAAGGAATATTCCCAGAAACTTTGAACATTCGACTTCATCCAGCACTGTGGTCTTCCAATAATACGGCTGCACCGTCATTGAGATTTCCTGATCGCAGTGCGAAAGTCAGGACGTTTGACTTTGAAGAATTTGCTTTGAGGTTGAGGCTATTGAAGTGCTGGACACAACTGTTGACGTCGAGAAAGCTTTGTTGTTCCAGAATCATTTTGGATTTGCTGGTAAAAACAAAGTGTTGTGTCATCAGCATACTGCACAAGTTTCCCGTGCAGTAGTGATGAGTCTATGTCATTGACATAGATGAGAAAAAGAATTGGACTGAGAATTGATCCTTGAGGGACTCCATATCTCAGCTGCAACGGCTCGGAAAATTTGTTTGAGATTTGAACAAGCTGTTTTCTGCGGCTTAGAAATGAGCTAAGCCACTGAAGAGGCACGCCTCTGATGCCATGGGATTCAAGTTTGTCAAGCAGCTTCACGTGGTCGACACAGTCGAATGCTTTAGTTAAGTCGAGAAATACACTTAAAGTGAGATTTCGACTTTCTAATCCCTCTACCACCATTTCAACAAGACTCACAATTGCATCAATTGCCGACTTGCCCCTTCTGAAACAGAATTGGTGTTCAGAAAGAAGGTTGTGATTATTCAAAAAACTGAAGCATTCTTTGTAAAAAAGATTTTTTCAAAAATTTTGCTCAGAACAGGCAAAATAGAGACAGGCCGATAATTATTTGCAGAGCATGGGTCGTCTTTTTTGAAGATTGGGCTCACCTTTGCAATTTTTAGGAGCGAGGGAAAAACTCCTTCTTCGAATGACTGATTTATTAATTGGACTAGTGGCTTGGCAATATGCTTGGAGCATTTCTTTATAAGCCACGCCGACATCAAATTAATGTCGTTTGTTTTTTTGGGTGGGAGCTGCTGAATGATTTTCACGATCTCTTCCTCAACTACAGGAGCCAGTGCCAATGAGGAAACTGGTCCCTGTATACGCGTGGGGTTTACTTGAAGAGGTGGTGGACAAGGATTTTGCTCACAAGCAACAGATGCGAAAAATCTGTTAAACTCGTTCGCAACCTCAGTCGCATCCTCCACAAGCCTATCCCCAATTTTAATTTTGATTGTTTTCTGTGTTTTGTTTTTATTGTTTATGATGCCCCAAACTGTTTTAGAAATATTTTTTGACGAGGTGATTGATTTTGAGACATCATATGCTTTCGCGGCTTGGATCACCTTTCTGTAAATTCTTTTGTAATTTCGGAAAAAAATTTAAAATCTTCATTTGAAGTGGTTTTCTGAATTTCGGAGAAAAATTTTAATTTCTCTCTCGAAACCAAAATTCCTTTAGTGATCCATTTATTGTTAGTCCTTTTGGGACAAACATTTAATTGATTTTTGAGGACAGCACACATTTAAATGATAGTTAAAACATTCCGTGAAAACTTTAAAGTTCTGTTCTAGAGGTTGAGACCAATTCAAGAATTCCCACTTTTCTTTGGAAAGAGATGCGTTGAGGAGAGCGATATTTTTGTGGCCTAGTGTCTCTTATTGTTTTTGAGATTTTGGGCTCTCTTAAAATTTTTTCTCCACTGATTTTAGCCTCTTGGCCATAGTGGTCTGATATTGCTGTGTTAACCACCTCAACTGCGACACTTGGTAAGTTGGTGATCACATTGTCAATTGCTGACTGTGATGTTGCTGTCACGCGAGTGGGTGTTGTGACTGACAGCATGAGGCCAAAAGACCTCAAGAAATCAGACAAACGTTTTGTGGATGGGTGGCATCTGTCCAAGGCGTCAATATTGAAGTCACCCATAATGACAAATTCCTGTTTGCGATTTGTTAGGTCAGTCAGCATGGCCTCGAATTTGGAAAAAAAGTTCTCTACATTTCCACTGGGTGACCTATAAATTCCGATGACAGCCAATTTGGATTTTGTCGTGTGAAGTTTGATTCCGACTGCTTCAAAATCTTTTTCAATCGTTTCTTTGATGCAAACAGTGTCAAAAGTGAAATCCGTTTTCGCAAAAAATTGCGACTCCTCCTCCTTTGGAGAGTTGTCGACAGTACGAATTTGCCAGCTTGAATTTTGAGATTTGACAACGGTCAATGTTTTTGTGGTTGAAGCCATTTTCAGTAACTACAAGTACGTCAGTCTGTAAGTCCTCGCACATGAGCTGAATTTCATCCAATTTGTTTTGTCGCTAATTGCGCGTTTTGATGAAGCAGTCGTATTGAATCGTGATTTTGAAATTTTGAGCGCTTCTGTTGTTGATTTATTTCGTTTGTCAATTTAGTCCGGCGCTGGTGTCCGGGGTCCCTAAAA
Organism: Homalodisca vitripennis; assembly: GCF_021130785.1. Lineage (NCBI taxonomy): Eukaryota > Metazoa > Arthropoda > Insecta > Hemiptera > Cicadellidae > Homalodisca > Homalodisca vitripennis. The sequence goes on along the minus strand of NC_060207.1, from coordinate 241,165,968 downwards.
AAACAGCATTATTTTTATTTACACCATAGACAGTTTTTGTTGTTGGAAGGGTGGACGCTCCCGCAGGTCTTTGAGTTACAGCCTCCGCGTAGGTGTTGTGGCCTTGGGCGCTAGTTGGCGGTGGCGGTGGCGTCGGCGGCGGCAGTGGCGGTCTCGGGGCTGATTCTGCCGGCGTTCTGTTGAAGGTTCTGGGCGGGCTGTTTAACCCCTTCACAATGAGGTCAGCCACAAAGCTGTTTCTTTTTATTGGTGAATAGAATAATTTTGAGAAATAGTTTGTGTTGTTATAAAGTGGTTTAAAAAAAAAGAAAAAAAAGAGAGCTTGTCCATGGGTAGGCCAGGTCAAACCCAATTGGTACGACGACTGTCGCGGCATTGATATGTTGTGGTGTTTTGAATAACCCTTGTGTTCAGGGGAATATGTATATTTAAATTGTTGATTTTTATTTGGATTGTGATTGTGATTTTGATTTTGTTTTGATTTAATTTTGTTTTGATTTGGTTTTTTTTATTTAAATCTTAATTCGTGATAGGGTGGAGCAATCGTATGTCGTCCCCAAACATCAAGTTTAGTGTAAAAACAAGAAGTCAGTCAAGGCTGACATCAGTTAGTGAGGTTCCCGAAGACCCAGGACAACCCCAAAGACATCTTGAGGAAGTAAGAACCGTAGCTGAAATCGATTTAATTCCCCTACCTGGTAGTGGTCCTGACGGTGAAGAGGAAGTAGAAGCTATGGCTGAAGCCAGGGGGCCTGTTATTACTCCAGGAAAGTTCAGGGGCGGAATGGATGACAACGTGGAGGAGTATCTAGCCCAATTTGGAAGAGTGGCAAAGGCCAATGGCTGGAACGAGGATAAGATGTTGGTTATTCTCCCCTGTTACCTGGAAGGGGCCGCTCTGAAATGGTACGAAAACCTAGAGCAATCTTTAGGAGCCAATATCACCTGGGAGCGGGTAAAGAAATGGAATGGATACGTTTCAAGCAATCGCTTGGGATGAACAGATGGAGTTCCGACTGCGGATGCGGATGCAAGGGGAGGAGGAGCCCGTAGAATCGTATGTACAAGATGTGTTAAATTTATGTTCAAAAGTGGACCCCGGAATGAACGAGAGAACTAAGATCAAACATGTTTTAAGAGGATTAAGGCCATCTCTATTGGAGAAAGTGATGGTGATGACCAATGACACTCTAGAAAGCCTACTGGCTAACGTAAGGAAGATCCAGACCGCACGTTTCATGGCTGGACAGCGGGTGGACCACCTACTGGGGGAAGTCTCATAAAAGGCGACAACTACAGGGAACGCCAGTCAGCCATCCAAGACGGAAAAGAACACAGGAGCTAGAAAGCAAACTAGAAAACTTAACATCTGAATTTGCCAAATTAAGCATGCGTCTTCTAGAAACAGCAGGAGAAGAATCGAGATACACGAGGCCGCATGACTGAGAACAATAAGCAACAGCCAAGGGTTCAGTTCGAAGTTCCGAGGGAAAGAAGAGCACAAGATGGTGAACAGTATGGAAGGTGGAACCGAGGGAGAGCAAGAGGAGCCTACTCCACCTCGAATCGTGGAAGAACTAGTGACGGTCGAGTGATATGCTACCAGTGCAATAGACCCGGTCATTATGCTGTTGCCTGTCGCTCAGGAAATCAGGGAAACGACAGAGGGAACCACTAAATCAGGGAGCGAGTGGTTCCGCTAGAATGAGCTCCCAACAACAGAGGATGAGCGTCTTGTGCCAAGAACATGAGCGCCGAGAATGGCATGACACATGGAGGAGATACAACCGTAATCCACGCCATGAGTATCGCCGTGGGGATTTTACCAACGCTATACCCAAGGAATTCCCTCGTCCCGAGGCCAGTACTGTTAGGACCGTGGGAGTATTGGAAATAAAAGGAAAATTAAATCAGAGGGACAATGCCAATAATATTAGATACTGGGGCCTGTGTGAGTTGTGTTGATGAGAATCTGGTAGCCAACGTGAGAGACAGGATTAAAGCAGTACAAGGAATGAATGTTAAGACAGCCACCGATGAGCCGGTACAGATTTTGGGTAGAATATAAATTATCTTAGAAATCAGCCACTGTGTGATATTGTTCCCAGTGTTTGTGGCCAAAGGAGTGGGTGACTGTTGTATCCTGGGTAACGATTTCCACCTGAAGTTTGGTACAACAATAGATTTCTCGAGGAGAAGAGCCCAATTTATAATCGCCAACGGAAGAAAAATCTCAGTAGATTTCCTCAGCGCGGAAAAAGACGCCAAGTATTTGCGTCCACCTCCAGACCCCTCGTGGTTGAAGCACATACAGTTTGAAGAAAGACAACAGATACAAGTGAGAGTAATATGTGATGATTCTACTGAACTCCCTCCAAGAAGTCAGAGACTCCTGAAAATTAAGTACGAAGGTTTGTTGCCCACTTTAGGAGTTATGGAACCAAAGGAAGGAATATTTAGAGAAAAATCTGTTCTAGTGCCCTACGGATTGACTCACGCCGAGCCACCTAACCAAGTATTGGTGATAAATCTGGCAGATGATAAAAGGTGCCTACAAAGAGGCGAAGTGTTAGCGGAGGTATATGAAATCTGTGAACTGCGAGAAGAAACCGACCAGCGAAGTCGAGGGAGCAAGACAAGAAAAAGAGCGAGCTTGAGGAGGCGAACATAGATATTAATCCGCAATTATCCCCAGAGAGAAGAAAAGCCCTACTTAAACTGCTGACAGAGTTTAGAGACCGCTTTGCCTGGAAGAAATCTCAAATAGGACGAACAAAACGTGTGTGAACTGGCCATTGCACTCACTGACGATACCCCAGTGCATCAACCCTCCCTATAGGGTGTCGCATCGTGAGCGAGAGATTATCAGGGAGCAGGTGGATGAAATGCTAACGAAAGGAGTCATCCGGAAAAGTAACAGCGCTTACGCATCCCCAGTTGTACTCGTAAAGAAGAAGAACGACACATGGAGGTTCTGTGTAGATTACCGTAAATTGAACCTACGTATCCAAGATCTAGCGTATCCCTTACCATTAATTGGAGATATATTGACATACTTGAACGGATGTCAATGGTTCTGCACCCTCGACATGAACTCTGGTTATTGGCAAATACCAATTAAGGAGGAGGATAAGCACAAAACTGCTTTTATAACGGCAGACGGCCTTTGGGAGTGGGAATGTACCCCTTTTGGACTCAAGACTAGCCCAGCGGTGTTCCAGAGATGTATGGACCAGGTACTAGCAGGGTTGAATTGAAATGGGGGAGCTGTCTGGTTTACCTTGATGACGTATTGGTCATGGCACCAGCATATGATGACATGCTGAGCAGATTAAGGCAGGTCTTGGAAAGGCTTAGATCAGCCTCTATGACTCTTAATCCAACCAAATGTTCGTTCGGGTATAGCGAAGTCAAGATCTTAGGACATACGGTAAACGCCCAGGGTATAAGTCCCAACCCTGACAAGATACAAGTAGTAAAAGACTTTGAGGCTCCAAGATGACTAAGAGCTCTGCGATCCTTTATTGGTATGTGTAATTATTACAGATTTTTTGTGCCGAATTTCTCTAAGGTAGTTGGTCCTTTAGTCCATCTTACCAGGAAGGATGTAAGATTCCATTGGGGTCCTGAACAGGAGGCAGCCTTTGTAGATCTGAAGGAGCGCCTGACATCAGCTCCAATTCTGAGACATTTTGACCCAAAGTTGCCCATTGAGTTGCACACTGATGCGAGTGACCAAGGAGTAGGCGCAGCCCTTATGCAAAAGGATGGAGAGACAGTGCTTCCAGTAGCGTATGATTCACGAAGGTTATCGGACGCCGAGAAGAAATACACTACAACTGAGAAAGAGTGCATTCGCTGTGGTCTGGGCGGCGCAACATTTTAGGCAGTTCTTGTGGGGCCGAAAGTTTACTATAGTGGTGGACCACCACGCGCTATGTTGGTTAGACAAGAACAGAGACCTATCGGGCAGACTGGGCCGTTGGGCTCTCAAACTTATGGAATTTGACTACAAGATTAAACACACAAGCAAGGGAGATTGCACGTGGTACCAGACTGTCTATCAAGGAATCACGGAGGGGTAGACGATCCGGAGGATCAGGACAAGACCAATGATATCCCAATGTTAGCAATTAACCTGAAAGATCTCACCAGTCTACAGAGAGAAGATCCCGATTGCAAGAGGATAATAGAAGCAGTTCAAGACCCCGACGGAGCAGCTAGCGCATATCGACGGTTGGCTAAGAGCTTTATGGTTGAAGACGGGTTACTATATAAGAAGAATGTCGCACATGTAGGTCACAAGAAGTTACTAGTGATCCAAAAAAGTATCAGAGATGAGGTGTTATTTGAATGTCATGACAGTCCGTTATCTGGCGGCCATCTGGGGTTCAGTAAAACATTCTTCAAGATAAAAAGCAGATACTACTGGCCAAATATGGTTAAGGAAGTTGAACGATACGTAAAAAACGTGCCCGGACTGCCAGAGTCGCAAGACACCCAAACGAGCAGCCGCAGGGCCTCTTACAACCTATTCCCGTGGGACAGCCATTAGATACCATAGGAGTGGACTTCTTGGGACCGTTTTCCGTGGTCAGCGAAAGGGAATGTGTATATAATAGTAGCAGTAGACTACGCCACAAAGTGGGCAGAGGCCGAGGCAAACGAGGAACCACGACTGCTGAAACAACAGCGAAGTTCCCAGGATAATCTGTAAGTTCGGATGCCCAAAGAAGATATTGTCAGATAGGGGACGAATTTTCACATCCTCCTTGGTGAAAGAATTGTTAAAAGGATTGGGAATACGACCAGTATTTACAACTGCCTACCACCCCATGTGTAATGGATTGACAGAAAATTTTAACGGTACTTTGGCCCAAATGCTGTCGAATTATGTCAGCACTAACCAGAGAGACTGGGATTTGTATGTAAGCCTTACTTGCTTTAGCTATAACACATCTGTACAAGAGACAACTCGACACACGCCCTTTTTCCTTATGTATGGTCGAGAAGCACGACTCCCCATAGACGTGTCCCTACGCCAACATGCGTCAGAGGACCCACAAGTCGAGGAAGTGCTGGAGAGAGTTCAGAAGTGCCGTGAAGACGTACAGAAGATAGTCAGCGGTACACAGAAGAAGCAGAAACAGAGGTTTGATAGGACCCATCGGACATGTGGAATTTGAACCAGGGGAACAAGTAATGGTGTGGACTCCCATCCGCAAGAAGGGTAGATCGACTAAGCTGCTACACATATGGTATGGACCATACCAGGTCGAGGCTAAGCTATCGGACGTGAACTACGTGATACTAGTCACCAAAGGAAAGAAGCCTTCCGTTCCAGGACACAATTCACGTTAGTCGGCTGAAGCGGTACTACCCTAGGACACTGTGAGAGGGTTATGGTAAACAAAACAAAATGGACTAAAAGTAGTTGTAAATAATATTTAGTAAAAGGTAGATTAATAATTATTAATGTAGGACCATGTTCAATTCTTGGACTTTCCAATTTTATTGTGAATTGTAGTGAGTGGTAGTAAAACCTAACATTAGTACACGAAATGAGGAACTCATGAAGGTGTGCTTCACGACAATCAATAGCCGGTGAATGAACTATGAACGTGCCGTCAGCAAGATCAAAGTTAGAACGGAAGGGGAGAGTGTGAAGACCTTGCTGAGGACAATTCGTTTGGTTAGTGTCAGTGTCGCGTGGACATAAGTGAACTGAAGACAACCTGAGTCCCATAATCGTGGTTCATTATATATATTCATTATACGTTTATTCTCAGAACTGATTTAATAATTTTCAAATAATTGCTATTTATCGTACAGTGTTTAACATTTTATTTCTTGTTTAATTGTGTTACTTGTGTGTGTACCTAAGTCCTGACAGAGACAGGAACGAGGTGAGCGGCTATGGGAATACCAGATAGCGGTGATGTATCTAGTTACGTGTAAGTGTATTTTGTGTGCAGTCGCAGTTACCGGGATGCACAGCGACACCCGGGTGCCGATATCTGTAACTACAGGGGTGTACTGGAAAGAGATACCCGAGATGGTGATGTACGAGTCATCAGTTCCTCTAGTGTATCAAAGTGTGTTGCCAGAGGTCAATATGGCTCATTTTGTCACTGCCACAGAATAATGGTTTTTGTAAAAGAGTATTAAATGATCCCCAATGTATGTTGTTCGCATGGATTCTTCAGGCCGATAAAAGAATAGGACAGCAAGTGAAATGGCTGAACTCGAGCCTCAGTGGGAAATCCGATGTATATGTAAAGTCTAATATTATGTCTGCTAGAGTCCAGAGGAGTTTAAGTGTGATAGGAGATTTCGCCCATTGGTGCTGTGGAGTAAACGACTAAACGACAGTTAAAACCTTTATTTACTAATCAATATTTTTAATGTCAAAATTTGAAAATAGCTTAAGTGAGCAAGTAACTGAAGCCTTTTCAGAAATAGAGAATGTCAATTTAGGTATGAAGAATTACAGTGCAGAAGTAGAGAGGACCTTCGCACGTGTCGTGGATGTTGGCGTTAACATAACAAATCGATCGATTTCAGAAGCAGGAATTCACAAACGAACAGAGAAATGATCACAAGAGTTTTAGTTTGTTACAGGTGAGCGCGCACCATACAGTACGTCAGTTACAATTGTTACAACTTGTTACACGCCTAGAAATATTTGAGTCAATGTCGAGAGGGGAAGATCCCGAATTCTATAATAACTGTAGATAAGCTAAGAGAGGATTTAACAAAATTAACAGTTGCATTAAAAGCGGACAGCTATGACCTAGCGATACCAGTGGAGGAAGTGTCTAAATACCTTAAGTTAGAAATAGCTGATTGTGTAATTTCTGGTAACTCAATCTTAATAAATTTGCAGATTCCAATCAAGAAACTTACGTCCCAATGGAGATTGTATACCCCTTTAATAATACCTTTTGCGTGGAATAACCAGACTTGTACCATTAAGCAGGAAACGTCATTTTTGGTTAACAGTGAAGACAGTATGGTGGTGATACAGGGAGCAGCCTTGCAGCACTGCCAGCCGAATATTAATCCACTATGCTATGTCCCTAGATACGCCGGTGATGCTGTGTCCGGATCACGTTGCCCTAGAAAAACATTTATGGGTGCGACCATACAAGAGCTGAGCTCACTATGTGTATTTTCATGTGTGTCAGGTGACGTGCCACTTATCACCCAGATAGACGACTTCACCTATGTACTAACCCATATTGTTGAGCATTTAGAGTTTGTGTGCAGATACACTTTGAACACTACAGTTAAGATAACAGAGCGTAAGAGCCTGGGTGCACTACACGTGAGAGTGCCGTGTGATTGTAGCTTAGTCGCTGACTCCCACATTTTGGTTTCAGAAAGCTATCCGTGTAGACAGGAAGCGGATAAGTTAGCTGTGGCACACATACTTCCAGCTTCGTGGTAAAAATTAAAAACTTTGAAAATCACCTCTAAAATTAATCATGTTTCCAGCACTTTCGAGACACTAGACGAATGCTTAAACAACGAATGGCCTAGTCAGCTGCCGCACTGGAATTTATCTTTTTCAAAACATAGAAAGTTAGAGAGCCCGACGCTTAAGGTTTTGTCAGTGGAGAGGGACATGTATACATTCACTGTCAGCCGTGCTGCACTCCATTTATTTTTGTTTACTAACCATAATTGTTGTGAGAAATCCCCATCTAGTAGGCTTAGGTATAGGAGCATTTGTGAGAGCAGAAAATGAAATATTCTCCCCGAATCAGGAACAATTTATTGTGGATTTATTTTGTGGCATTATAATAATATTGGTTCTGATTGGTTGTCGGTACGTCGTGGGATTATGGGTAAACTGGAGATCCAAGGTATCGAGACGAAAAGGCGACGACATAGCGATGACCGCCAAACGTGACGTCAGAGACGATGGCTTGCCAAAGAACTTACCTATCACGGAGGTCGATGGAAAGGAGCTGAGAATCACTCTTGAATGGTGAGACCAAGTTCGTGATCAGGTATAAAGGATACCAGGTAATCGTTGTAACCATAGGTAAACTTCGAGGTAAACTGTATAACTGTGAACGTTATAGTGTATGATTAATAAAATGTATAAAATATATTATTTCAGGAGATTATTGTTATCATGAATTCGTAAACATGTAAGTCCAGTGTATGACTGAAAATGTGGGGAGTGTGAAAGTTGGAATGAAAAAAAAACCGAGTGGCCACTCAGAGTGAATGTGAGTGAAAATGAGTATTAGCTAATATAAGAGTTTATATTCCAAAACTGTTTATTATGATTGACTAGGTGAAATACATGTTCTGTTTTCAGCGGTACGTATACATACGCCAATATCAGCGTGAAATGGTTAGAAGTTGATTTTGACTAATAATAATTAAATTGTAAACTCATAATTATTCTGTAAATACAGGGGACCCTGAAATAGTTTTAGAATTCCTAGATTAGGTTAAGACTTAATGTTTAAGAGGATTGGTACGTCGCAATGACATAATAATTTGTTAGTAAAATATAATTGCCTATTGTATTATAACACTGATGTAAAACATTTAATAATAATTTATGTTGTTCTTCCAGTTGTTATTAACGTAATTATGAATTAAGCGTTGACAAGTTAGTTTTTAAGATTGTAACACCGTATGTGAAACCAAATGTTTTATATGGTTATGCTAACCAATGTGAAGAACTAAGTAATTACTTTTGTAATTTGTTTGTAATTTGGGGAATAAAAAATAATCAAGTATTAACTTGTCAATGCATACAAAGTAACTTATAAGTTGTTCGGGTATAGTTAGCTATTAACATATTCTTGTGTGGTATTGAGGTAGTTATGTTAAAAGGTAGTTAGATGTATGTAAAGAATAAAATTTAAGAGATAAGAGCTTTGTTGAAAAAGAAGTCATTTCATGCTAAGTCTTAGAGCACCGGTGTGAAGTCCAGTAGCTCAGAGCCAGGCCGGTGACCCGAGAGGTCAGGTGACCAGAGAGGCCGGACGGCTACTGCTGACCACAGCTACTTTTGTCACGTAGACACTGCCGCTGTGCACAACTTCAGTTACAAAACTTTGTACTACCTCTTGCACTGTGAAATATCTGTATCCTGTAGTACATGGTTACGCTTATAATGTCCTACTATAGTTTGTTTCACTTGTCTATGTTAATGAGTAGGAAGATGTCAAATATCTAGAATAGCCTTGTCGTTGGACTTATAATTACAATTATTTAGTTTGGGTCCTTATAATAATATCCACTTTGTAAGGTTATTATCTATTAAAAAAAAGTGTTTTTGCAATATTAAGTTATAGTATGGGTAGATAATAAGGATTAATGTACTAGTTAGTAATTTGGTAAATAGTTTCTAATAATAATATTATCATGTTTGAATTGGAATATCGTCATTGTACTAGATCATAAGAAAGGGCAATATAGAGGATTAATATATTTTGTTTTGTATGACTCGCACAGAACAGCTGAATGGTTCCGGAATGTGTCATGAACTCATTTATTCATATACAATTATAATTTCTCGCTTCAAGTAATTATAAAGACATGTAAAGTTGATTAATGTATTTTTAATATAAAATTTCGAATACACCTACACGTAAGGATAGATGTATAATATAAGGGAATGGACACCATCGCGGGTATTTAAGAGTAAGTTTCTATGAACTAATGTTTCTGTCAAATAAATGCGATTACACCAATAGCAAAACATTGCTAACTAGAGTAGGTAGATAGGCTCTCGTAGGACAACATGTTTTTGTAGAAGGCAAACCTTTGTGAGGAACGGATTCATTGCCTGTTGCTGGAATAACATTAAAATTAATAAACCTTCCCTGGAAATGTATTAGTGAAGCGGTTACCGATGGGAGCGAACGACTGAGGCTCGTGATCGAGCCGTCCCAACGCCAGAGACTTTATGTGCCAGTGTAAATGACTGTCCCTGAGAAGTGGCTGCCGCAGTGTCGTTGTTCCCCATGTGTTTTCCTCCACATCTAAAGACAACTACTGACTGTGGGAGAACCCCGACCGCTAGCCACACTGTTAGCGATACGCGGCGAAACGTGAGGGTAGACGCCATGGTAACTTGTGCACGTGACCCAGCCGCCCAGCTGAACACAACCAAGGGACCAGCTGCCAGGGCCTGGAAGAATGAAGAAGACGAACTCCTAGAGGGCATCCACCCCAACAACCACCCTTAATTTGGCTGGGGGTGTGTGACGTCGGGGCCCATGTTCCCGCCGTCTGGAAGTACTGGAGGGGGAGGTCAGCAAGGTGAGCGCCCGAGGCGGTGTGTACGTGAGAGGACTCCGGCGCGAGCGGACGTCCGAGCTCCCTGAGGGCCGACCTAGTGTAGGGCTTAGCCTAGTGATGGTCGTGACGCGTAGTGTCCATGGGTTCGGGAGTGTTGTTGTTTAAGTTAATAAAGTTGCTGTAATCTGAGCTGCGTTTGATTCCTGAGGACACCCCCTTCGCCCCAGCTGAGCAGGAGGCGTGACATTACTAAAGTATGGTAGGGTTATGTTCCCGAGAGTAACTTTTGAATAATGAAATAATGGCAAGTACTAAGTAGTATTTCCAAGGTACTCACCGTTTAAGTCGTTGGATCTCTTGCGACGAACGTGGACTGAAGATTGCAAGAGCCGATTTCTCAGAGGATGAAGTGAAAAATAATGAATTGTAAAATGGAGCTAAGCTCAACATTTGTAGCCTGAATTTTGTTTAATTTGTTGTTATTCAATGAAAATAACGGTTATTTTCACTGAATTGCAATTTCAAAAATATTTCCACGTTGTGCTTCTTATGTATTATTAAGTTTTCCCGGAATCGAGTTCCCAGTCAAGTTGAGTAATGAGGCCAAAAGATTAATCAGTACTGCATACAGAAAGACGTGCTCTCTTATATTTAATAGGACTCATGTGATAATTCAAGTGATTTTCAAAATGACAAGTTTCTTGTTATATCATCGCTCCACAGTACAGCCCTTGCAGAATGTGCAAGAGTTAATGTGGAAAGGGGCTACAAAGACAAAACTCAGACAGCAGGGCTGCTCTGCAGGCCTTGGCCAACCATGACTGTAATTCGAAGACAGTCTGGGAATGCCATAAGGTCATGAAATTGCTGGCGAAAACCAATAAAGTTATTCTAACTTTGGTGCCTGGACATGGAGGAATCACAGGTAATGAAGGGGCAGACAGTTGCGCTAACTTGGGAGCCAACTGTCCTCTTACCGGTCCTGAACCAACGTGTGGGGTCTCATATAACTTAGCACGCAGATCAGTTAGCAAGTGGATGGTTAACAAACACCTACAACATTGAGGGGAATGTACAAGCAAAGCGGATGCTCAAGGGACCATCAAGGAACATTGCAGCAGATGCCCTTAGAATGAGTAGAACGGAGATCCGAAAGGTGACTGGTTTTATTACAGGTCATTGGATATTCGGAAGTCACCTGAACAGAATAGGTTCTGGAAACACTGTGCAGGAAATGTAGCGAGGCTGACGAAACAGCCAAGCACGTCATATTTGAATGTCCGGCATTACAGAGCAAACGCTCAAGATCCCTAGGTGTTCTTATGCATACGGAAGAGGGGTTGGAACAGGAAAGAATTGTTCAGAAGATCTCATGGTTTTGTAAAGGCCTGTGATTTGATACAGCTTAAACCTGGGAGAGGGTGCACAATAAGCCGGATGGCTGAGAGGCAACTACCAGGCCTAGGAAACCTGGCCCCCTGTTACAAAAAAAATCGCTCCACAGCTCCAAGGACCACATAGAATGTGATTTTTTAAGCCCTGAAATACATCACAGTGTCCAATGAAACTCAGATTTAATATGTATCAAATAAATACTCTTACAATTTCTTGATAACGCGGATGTATCAAATTTGAATTCGTACTTAGATAATTATCTAATACATCTTATTATAATCTTCTTAAGTGTTCCCTTTTATAAATATCTTATTTTGAGAATACAAAAGTTATCAAGCGGACAATATAAATACTGCCCATCTATTAATAGGTAAAAATGTTTATAACACATTTTCCTAAACCCAAACAAATAGTAGATAGTAGAGTATAATTAGAAAATTTATTTTACCTAAGATAACAACATAAATAAATAAATAAATATATATATATATATATATATATATATATATAATTACAACCAAAATACTATAAAAACTTGTCGTAGTACCATAAATGTGCGGAAAAAGGTGTTTAAAATAATTGTTTATTGATTCAGTTGTAACTATCTGGGAGGGGTATATGCTTTTATTTCAATGATTTGATTATGTGAAACAGTCAAACTTCTATAAATATTTTATTAGGGTATATTCAGCTTCTTGGTCATTGGCTCTGTCCTTTTATTACCATATTTGGCAAACAGTTTGTCAATGTGGAACCTCAGTTTTATACTCAATTACTCCTAATTAACTTCAAAGAGACAGTAAACTTCAAAAAATCCCATTTTCAACAATGATTATATAATGGTCTATTAATATGGACCTTTGTACGTTAAAGTTTTAGATTGGTCCTAAGATCGAGGTGTTATTTAGATTACTGTCACATTTATTATAGCTTACTCTTCTCACACATCCTCGACGCACCCCATTACACCCGTGTAGGAACGCTTTGGGGAACCCTTATCTGTTACTGCTGGGGACAAAGTACATCTTCTTTGTCATAGGGATTCTGTTACAGGTATTACAGCTTATCGCAGACCAAAAACAACTCTCACGTATTATACAAAGAATAGTACAGTAAATCTTGCAGATACACACCTTGTTTCAAAATGTTGATTAAATATCATAAGCAATTAAATTAAATGATAATATATTATCATAACATGTTTTTCATAAATATTAAGTTCTAAAAGATTATAAATAAGAAGCATCATGGTATTATTAGAACTTTAAATTTTAAATTGGTAAGAAAACAAAATGATGTATATCGATGTTATGTCAGACCATAAATATGTTTCTTAAGTAAATGCATAGAATGAAATTATATAAACCCAAAATAGCGATATAAAATCACGAAAGGTATTGTAAAGAGACACGTCCTTAACACTTTACAGACCATAAAGTGGACTTTCATCCAGTGTTTAATGTCTATGTTAGCTGCAACCGCTTTCTTGATAATGGTTGGGAAATGTTTTACAACCCTTTTTATGTTAACACTGGCAATCTCCGACTAACTGGACGGTTTTATTGTGAGTAACGGTTCTAAGAGTTTTATGGCTGGTTTAACTGAAACTTATTTCAAAATGCTGAACCCTCTATTGTTTAATAACGTACTACCGTTAATGTAAAGATCTGTAAAACAATTAAATAAGATAAAAGAATTATATATATATACACATTAAATTGTATAAATGGCAATAGCCTTATTTAATTTCAATAAACATTGAATCGCAAAAAGTACTTGCTCCGCCGGGAGTCGAACCCGGATCTCTCACTTGCCGGGTGAATGTGCTACCATTACACCACAGAGCGCTTACTTGTGTTCCGATTCAATTATTTTGTATTTGGCCGTATCTGTCACATATGCGTTTAAATAAGCAAACTAACATATGATCGGAAGACCAAATACCTGTCAAACGACTTTTATTTACATTAAATTGTATAAATGGCAATAACCTTATTTAATTTCAATAAACATTGAATCGCAAAAAGTACTTGCTCCGCCGGGAGTCGAACCCGGATCTCTCACTTGCCGGGTGAATGTGCTACCATTACACCACAGAGCGCTTACTTGTTCCGATTCAATTATTTTGTATTTGGCCGTATCTGTCACATATGCGTTTAAATAAGCAAACTAACATATGATCGGAAGACCAAATACCTGTCAAACGACTTTTATTTACATTAAATTGTATAAATGGCAATAGCCTTATTTAATTTCAATAAACATTGAATCGCAAAAAGTACTTGCTCCGCCGGGAGTCGAACCCGGATCTCTCACTTGCCGGGTGAATGTGCTACCATTACACCACAGAGCGCTTACTTGTTCCGATTCAATAATTTTTTATTTGGCCGTATCTGTCACATATGCGTTTAAATAAGCAAACTAACATATGATCGGAAGACCAAATACCTGTCAAACGACTTTTATTTACATTAAATTGTATAAATGGCAATAGCCTTATTTAATTTCAATAAACATTGAATCGCAAAAAGTACTTGCTCCGCCGGGAGTCGAACCCGGATCTCTCACTTGCCGGGTGAATGTGCTACTATTACGAACCCGGCAAGTGAGAGATCCGGGTTCGACTCCCGGCGGAGCAAGTACTTTTTGCGATTCAATGTTTATTGAAATTATATATATATATATATAAATTTTCTAGTAGCTAAATACATTTATGCATATTAAAAAAAATCAAATTCAAACAATTGCGGAAAGATGCTTCAATAAGAAACGATTTGCCAATTAAGTGGGGAGTTCATCCTAGTAGTTACTCAATGGTGACATATGTTCTGTGTTTTGTTTTCTGATCTGAAAAAATATTATAAGTAAGTCAGTCATTTTTATTATTATAAATATAAAAGTCAGTTTAGCCGTTTTTTAATATAATCGACCACTCGAGTATTACGCACAAACATACAGGGTTCATAAAAAGTCTAGAGATCCCTGTTAATATTCTGTCTTTCAATTAGGATAACTAAACTCTGCACAAATTTATGTCATGTTATGAAATATTGTTTGGCATGATTACAACTTACGTTAAAAAACCAAAAATGTAGGATTTTGGGGCAACTTAAATATTTAAAAGATACGCCCCATCGAATGACCTCTCGTTTTCAAGGTCCTGATAAAAGAAAACTAAAAACGGAAACTATAGATCTCTGTCATAACCCAGTACAAAATGCGGCCAATGGAATGTTTTAAAAGTCAGAATTAACTACTTACAACCTAGGCATAAGTACTACCCTGAAGCAAAGTTACAAATGTACAGTTGCGTTTTGTGCAGTAATTACGCTACGTATTTAAGGCTTTATAAACTATTATTACAATACACTATCTAAAATGTTTTATATATATATATAATCGATTTATCAACTTTTTATCGTATAACTTTTATTATTTTTTTTCTAATAGTACAAATACATTTCGAACTAGTTTCAAAACAACTAAAAAGGTTATTAGTTAAAAACAAATATAAATATATCACCAAGTTTAACTGGTGTAGGGGTAACCCTATAAAAGATAAGTCAAAAAGCGGGTATCATACCACTTTAAAAATTATTAATCTGTTGTTAAAAAAGTAAGAAGAAATATCATTTATTTCTTTATTTTCAATAAATTAAATATCTAGTGAAAATCACAACACATAATTTACATAAAATTGTATATTTATGTGCGCAAAATTTATTTGCGCAAAAAATTCGTAACACCAATTTTGTACTACTTAACAATTTTTTATTTTATTTAAACACACTTTATGCTTTGTAAAATTTACATTTGTCTGTATCATTTAAATCCCATTAACATAATGATGACCTAATAACTTTTAAGACACAACTGCTATTTACAGATAAGCAAGGGAAATCTTACCCAGCATCTCCGAGGAAAGTTACGATCATTTAGATAAACCCGCCGTAATCTGTCCACTCAATCTTTCCACTGCTCCAGGATATGTTCCATATAAACCTCCCCATGGGCGCCATCTTCATATTACACTAATATCCGAGATTGACTATTTACTATTTTAAAGCCCAAATAAACGTCCTGCTCCAAACCTTCAATCCACTGTATTGTTTAATTAGTTTATATAATATTACTCGATGAAACGTTGCTTTTAAGGGAGCACTCCACCCTAGAATCGATGAAAATGCCAAAAATTTACAAAATTTTTTTTCCTAGTTTAGTCCCTTGTAATTTTCTGAACAATTTGATATATAAAAAGTACAGTTCAAATGCTTATAACTTGTTTATTTTATCTATAAATGAAACACTAACACTTAGCAGCCATCGCCTTTCTAGGCTGTTTTCCGAAAGTTTGGTTTTCACGTGTTTTCATTTGTTGTGACAGACATAACTTAAGTTGTATTTGAGATAGCCTTATAATTATTTTTATTTGAAAGAGGACATTTCATTCTGCAACCTGCAGTATGGATTTACATTAGTTCCTTCAACAAACATTTTTTAAAAAGTTACAAAAATAATGTTGTAACAATATTTCGAACAAAAAGTAAATAAGTTTTTTTTACACAAATATTTTATATAATTTAGTATCCATACTAGAGGTAGCACGATGAAATATCCCATTCAACATAAAAAATAAATGATGAGGCTATCTCGAATACAACTTAAGTTATGTTTGCCACAGTAAATCCTAGTTTTATCCGTAAAAAGTTGTCCCCAGTGGTGAGGGGGGGGGGTGAGGGACCAAAAATTATGGATTAAGTTACCCATAACTAACACTAATATATAAAAAATAAAATAATTAATTTTGCTTTAAATATGAAATAAAAACCATTTTGTGTGGAGTGCCCCCTTAAATTTTGTCGCCGATTACTTGTATAATTATTTGCACTGTACTCAGTTTTAAAATTAAGCACTGCCTTGTTAGTCAAAACAAGTACTCCTATAAAATTTTAACGAATTTACGCATTTATAAATTTGTATCATTGGGTATTATATAAATGAACTAACCTTACAATAAATTATACGGTAGAAGTGTCAAATGTGGCACATATACAGTCTTAGGCGTAAAAAATATACTGAAACTATTTTCCGACACTTATTTTTATTTGAAAGTTACATTTTACCTTATATTAATAATGTACTATTCACATTATCTGTACAATTTTTAAGGTTGAAATGTCGAAATGTACGTGTATTTTCAAGAATAACATTACCTAATCTTATGAGTTCATTTATTGTTGTTATTATTTCGTTATGCTATAACAGACAAAATATTGACATCGAGTAAATAACAAATTAATTGACTATTTAGAGTTTAACAATAATGTAATTGTTACATTAATATTCCAAATTTCAAGGAAACTTCCAGAAACACAATTCCTGTAAAGTAGAAAAAATTATCGCACAAGTGATATGATCAGAAAGGAAATGGGAAAGAGTGAGTAATGCTATTGCCACATTAATAGCCGCGATATGTAAGGATGTGATGGCAAGGCTGAGCTGATAGTGTACTTCTTCCACTTGTCATATTGTCTTCTAATATGATACTGCAATACACTTGCCGTTAAGATATTATCACCACAATTACAAACTTCACTTTAAATCTACCATAATTACGTGTATTCTGTTTTTATGTAATATAATAAATTACAAATACGTATCTGCCTTATGGTTAGGTAAGAAATTCCTAAATTACCTACCAATAAAAAACTATAAACGATATTTTCATTTCAAATCTGAGATTTTGAAGTCTAAAAATGTTTAAATGTCTATGAGTTTTACTATATATTAATTTCAGACTTTTTACAAGGCAGATTTGTTTTAAGAGTTACATAATAATTAAAACTCATTTTATGAGCAATTTAAATAAAATTCATACTTATATAATTAATATTAGAGATAAATTGTTTTATATTTACTTCTTTGGAGTCTGAGAGAGAAAAGAAAGTTAATTAAATAACATCTATCAATAGAGCCGTGTTCGAACATACCAGTTACAAAGCGAAACATACTACTTACACTGAAACACCTAATTAGTAGTATTGCTCACCGCTGACAAACAATTAAGGTGGCATCAATTAAATACTGCACTATCCTGGCAACTTTGTGCTAAGCTCTCGCTTAATTACGTATTTATGAATACCTCTGTTGATATACCTTGCTCATGTACGTTCTCAAAATATTTTATCATTTCATTTAAACTTACAATATGAAATGATATGATTATACTTTTTATAGGGACTTTTGAGGGTATGAAGAGCATTTCGTTTTAATAATAGTTTTAAAACTAACATATTAAACGAAATAAAAATACAACTTTAATAAAATATACTTTAGCAACACTAAATAATAACAGGATTTTTGGAAATTTGCCATCGTTATAGGTTATAAAAGTTATAACACAACGTTTCGAGGATTGGAATCTACCCTCTTCGTAACGTGTGGGTAATACATACAAACATAACTAGCAGAAGAAGTAAAGAAGGGAAAGAAAAGGGTTTCAAACATACCAAAAGCTGCTTGGAGTCCAGTCCAGGCGTTGTCACTGCACAGGATGCAAGTCCCGAGCACAAATCACAAGTACGAGGATAACAATCACACATCACACCAGCACAGGCTACAGTGTGTTGCGTTGTGTTATACCTTTTATAACCTGTACTGATGGCTAATGTCCGAAATCCTGTTACCCTCCAAACCCTTTCATCATCAATAACATACTTTAAACAAAGAACTAGATAATAAAAACTATTAGTAACCTGCAATAGTAGGTGAATGCGAATATTGAATGTGGAGATTATTTCACACCACGTTGTACTCCTTTGTTATTAAAGTTTAGAAGCAGGTAACAGTTTATGCACAGGAAACTACACATACGTGTAGGAACAGTTGGCTGCAGTTTCCCGCTACAGAATACAAGCTCTATCGCTAGCAGGAAAATGATTTATTTATTTTTATTTATTTATTTTATTTTGTACAATAGCTACAGGAATATTATCCCAAAACAGCTATATTGACAATACAAGTTAATAATAATAATTTACAATATAATATACTATAAGTACGTATACGAAGAAACTAAATTACAAAATCATTATTAGGCTGAGTAAAAATTAACTGTTTCTATAACAGCACGAGAAAAAATAAAAAATATAGTACAAATACATAATAGCAATTTAAAACTTTAACAAAACTAGGTTACTACCTTAAGTTTAAAAAATAATATTTAGCTTATTTACAAATGAATTAAAATTATTATTAAACATATCCAATTCATTTTTATACATGTTTAACAACCTAATACCTTTAAAAAATAAAAAAATTATAAAACTGCACTGTATTACAACGTGGTTTAAAAAAAAACCAAAGAGGGTCTCAGATTATTTTTTGGGACATGCAGAAAACCCTTACCAACTAAAAAAGAACTATCAACTAAGTTATGTAAAATTTTTATAAATGTATAAAATAATAGATCGGTTTCATCTTATTAACAAAGTTTAAAAAGAAAATATAATTCTTAAGACAGTTGTTGACAGGTTTCGCTCACAAGAAACATGAAATCTTTTAAAATATAAATACCTTAGAAACTTGTTTTGAATTAGCTCCAGAGAAGCAATGCTGTGTAACGAATAAGGGGTCCAAATTATTGCACAATACTCCAGCCTACTTCTTACGAATGCATTGTATAGTTTAATGATAGGATTAATTGAATGAAAAAACATTGTGTTTCTAATTACAAAACCCAACATCCTATGGCATCCATTTACGATAAAATTAAGGTGATTTTCAAACGTAAGAGTCGAGTCACAAATTACGCCAAGATCATTAACATGAGTCACTAGTAGTAGCTTAGTGCCATTAATAGAGTATTCTGGTAGAGTTAAATATTTTTTCCTAGTATAAGTCATCGCAAAACACTTCTTTACATTTAAAAATAGGTTGTTCTCTAAGCACCAAAGGCTAAGTAAATTTAGCGTTGATTGCAGTTCAGCAACGTCGTGATTGTCTCGAATCTTTCTATATAGTTTCAAATCATCGGCAAACAAAAGGCATTTAGACCGTGTTAAATAATTAGTAAGATCATTAATATATATCAAGAATAGTAATAGGCCTAAGTTAGATCCCTGGGAAACACCTGAAGTGCTAATGTACTTTTTGACATAATGATATACACCATAACAAACTGACTGCGAAGCTTTAAATAAGTCTCAATAAAACTAATAAATGGCGGGGATAAATTAAAACAAGATAATTTACTTAACAAAATATCGTGATCTACTTTATCAAACGCCTTAGAAAAATATGTATACACTACATCAACCCTGCCACCAGTATCCAATTCAGATGCTACGTCAAAAGAAAATTCCATTAGATTAGAGACTGTTGATTTACAAGGGAGAAAGCCATGCTGCTGGGGAGATATATAAGATTTTACGTTATAAAATAGAGAAGTGATTCAAATATCTTAGCGAATGTATTTAACAATGAAATCGGACGGTAATTTTCAATGTTTCCTGATTTAAAAATGGGAACCACCTTAGCTTCCTTCCATTTCTCCGGGAAAATACAGGTTTTTAAAGACAGATTGAACAAATATCACAAAGGATCACACATCACATCAGCACAACCCTTTACTATATATGAATGAATACAGTCAGGTCCAGAAGATTTCTTTGATTTCAATTTTTTGATCGCTGCTAACACATATAACCGTTTCAAAGCTAATACTATTTGAAAATTTTGAAACGGCCGCCATTTTTAAATGCAATGAGATATTTGTTTTATTTTTTTCACTGAAAAGGAACAACACTAGGTTAACATAACTGTTAAGTTTGAATTCTGTATCTTAAGTGGGTTTTGAGTAGTAATTTTTTTCCCAAAAACACAAACAGACAGACAGACAGTAAACGGTACGTTTCCGAACCCATGTGCAATGGAGATTTTTCCTTGTTTTTATGACCTGTATCAAGTCCTGAAATATTGCACACCTTTTATGAATCACCCTGTATATTCTCGATAAGCCAAATGTATTTTCAATTTAACACCTCTCCTGAGATCCTTAAACAATCTTTCATGGAATTTAGAGAATTTCCGTTTCTTAGCACATTTATTCTTTATCTTTATAGAATTAATAATATCCTTTTTAAACCAACACGGATATTTACTTTTAAAGATTATTGGTTTTTTTAGGTACACATTGATCAAAAGCGGTAAAAATTGTTTTATAGAACACATCCAAAGTCCTATCTACGATATTTATACTATACACTTCATCCCAATTACATTCTCTAAATTTATCAAACATACTGTAAAAATCAGCTTTCTTAAAAGAGTAATAAGTGTTGAGTATCAATTTATTTTTGGTTAAATTTTTAATAAGGAAGGATTTGAAAGGAAAACCTACACACAACGGCGGATGGTGCCCGTCTAGAGGCAATAAAGGACCGTTACAGTGATCAACAGACAGTGATTTGATATTACTAATTATTAGGCCAAGAATAATACTGTTACAGTTAAGAACATCATTGTGAGATTCAAGATCATGCATTGCCATAAAGTGATATAGAGTTTTAACTACAGTGCTTCCAAACAACATATTACAGTTTAATCCATTAATTTCGGGTAGATTAAAATCACCTACTATTAACAAATTATCAAACATAGACTTACTTTTAAAATCCTCAAAAGAATTAGAGTAGTCATCATACAAACTACGATTACTGTTAGGTGGAAAATAAACAATGTTTATACAAATAGATATATTTGAATGAGGCATGCGCACCTGCAGCCAAATAGATTCAAGGTCGCGGGGAATCAGCTGATCGCTAACCGTCACAAATCATCGCAATATTTTGGATTTTGTTATACACTCCCTCAAAATTATTCTAAAAGCAGAAACATCAAACTTTGTTTTAGTAGTTAATATTCTTAAAACATCTTATATTTACATTAAATCTCATTTATATAAATATACATAAGGTGGTCTAATATGACACTACTATTTACTAGATACATGTACTAATTAGTAGTTTAATGACTGACATATAAATTCATAGTGTATTATTTACGACTTTTGAAAATGTTTTTACGATTTGATATTAAAGTTGTAACACTACTACCTTGAACATAGACCCATAAGTTTTATTTAAGATTAATAAGGAAGTGTTATTATATTGATGTTTGTTCAGAGAGCGTTCCTTGAGTTTATTGTTTCTATTTCAAGTTTCATAAAAATAAAATAAAATATCTAAATATTAACAAATTCTTGCGATAAAAATTAAAATCCAGTTATGCCTCACAGACGCAATTATATTTTTCAATAAAGGTATTATAAAGTCATAAATTCAGATATACTTTCCCTAATTTGAAATGTCGCAATTGATGAACCAAATTAGAACGTATTTATTCAAAATATATCTGTATGATAGTAAATACTGATAAAAGTATTTTAAACATATAGCTGTTTTCAAGAAATTGAGTACATTCAAAGATTGTATCAATGAGTTTACATTGAAATTTCATTCTAAGAAATTCGGTAAGGATATCGACAGTTTGTCTTATGTCCTGAATGCCTATCAAGATCACCTTTATTGCCGGACACACGGATAAATATTGTGCAGTAAAAAACACAAGAGTTCCCTACGACATATTGCGGATGTCGTCAGCTTGTCTCATTTCCAAATGTTTGGTCAAAACACCTTCAGTACCGGAAACACAGCAAAATACTGTTCAATAATTAACACAATAGTTCCCTACGACATATTGCGGATGTCATCAGCTTGTCTCATTTCCGAATGTTTGTTCAAAACACCTTCAGTACCGGAAACACAGCAAAATACTGTTCAATAATTTATTAACACAATAGTTCCCTACGACATATTACGGATGTCATCAGCTTGTGTCATTTCCGAATGTTTGTTCAAAACACCTTCAGTACCGGAAACACAGCAAAATACTGTTCAATAATTTATTAACACAATAGTTTCCTACGACATATTGCGGATGTCATCAGCTTGTGTCATTTCCGAATGTTTGTTCAAAACACCTTCAGTACCGGAAACACAGCAAAATACTGTTCAATAATTAACACAATAGTTCCCTACGACATATTGCGGATGTCATCAGCTTGTGTCATTTCCGAATGTTTGTTCAAAACACCTTCAGTACCGGAAACACAGCAAAATACTGTTCAATAATTTATTAACACAATAGTTCCCTACGACATATTACGGATGTCATCAGCTTGTGTCATTTCCGAATGTTTGTTCAAAACACCTTCAGTACCGGAAACACAGCAAAATACTGTTCAATAATTTATTAACACAATAGTTTCCCTACGACATATTGCGGATGTCATCAGCTTGTGTCATTTCCGAATGTTTGTTCAAAACACCTTCAGTACCGGAAACACAGCAAAATACTGTTCAATAATTTATTAACACAATAGTTCCCTACGACATATTGCGGATGTCATCAGCTTGTGTCATTTCCGAATGTTTGTTCAAAACACCTTCAGTACCGGAAACACAGCAAAATACTGTTCAATAATTTATTAACACAATAGTTCCCTACGACATATTACGGATGTCATCAGCTTGTGTCATTTCCGAATGTTTGTTCAAAACACCTTCAGTACCGGAAACACAGCAAAATACTGTTCAATAATTTATTAACACAATAGTTTCCTACGACATATTGCGGATGTCATCAGCTTGTGTCATTTCCGAATGTTTGTTCAAAACACCTTCAGTACCGGAAACACAGCAAAATACTGTTCAATAATTTATTAACACAATAGTTTCCTACGACATATTGCGGATGTCATCTACTTGTCTCATTTCCGAATGTTTGTTCAAAACACCTTCAGTACCGGAAACACAGCAAAATACTGTTCAATAATTAACACAATAGTTCCTACGACATATTGCGGATGTCATCAGCTTGTGTCATTTCCGAATGTTTGTTCAAAACACCTTCAGTACCGGAAACACAGCAAAATACTGTTCAATAATTTATTAACACAATAGTTTCCTACGACATATTGCGGATGTCATCAGCTTGTGTCATTTCCGAATGTTTGTTCAAAACACCTTCAGTACCGGAAACACAGCAAAATACTGTTCAATAATTTATTAACACAATAGTTTCCCTACGACATATTGCGGATGTCATCAGCTTGTGTCATTTCCGAATGTTTGTTCAAAACACCTTCAGTACCGGAAACACAGCAAAATACTGTTCAATAATTTATTAACACAATAGTTTCCCTACGACATATTGCGGATGTCATCAGCTTGTGTCATTTCCGATGTTTGTTCAAAACACCTTCAGTACCGGAAACACAGCAAAATACTGTTCAATAATTTATTAACACAATAGTTTCCCTACGACATATTACGGATGTCATCAGCTCGTGTCATTTCCGAATGTTTGTTCAAAACACCTTCAGTACCGGAAATACAGAGAAATATTGTGCAGTAATTAACACAACAGAGCTCGCTAAGACATATTACGGATGTGATCAACTCGTGTCATTTCCGAATGTTTGTTCAAAACACCTTCAGTACCGGAAATACAGAGAAATGTTGTGCAGTAATTAACACAACAGAGCTCGCTAAGACATATTACGGATGTGATCAACTCGTGTCATTTCCGAATGTTTGTTCAAAACACCTTCAGTACCGGAAATACAGAGAAATATTGTGCAATAATTAACACAGCAGAGCTCGCTAAGACATATTACGGATGTCATCAACTCGTGTCATTTCCGAATGTTTGTTCAAAACACCTTCAGTACCGGAAATACAGCAAAATATTGTTCAATAATTAACACAATAGTTTCCTACGACATATTACGGATGTCATCAACTCGTGTCATTTCCGAATGTTTGTTCAAAACACCTTCAGTACCGGAAATACAGCAAAATATTGTGCAATAATTAACACAGCAGAGCTCGCTAAGACATATTACGGATGTGATCAACTCGTGTCATTTCCGAATGTTTGTTCAAAACACCTTCAGTACCGGAAATACAGAGAAATGTTGTGCAGTAATTAACACAACAGAGCTCGCTAAGACATATTACGGATGTGATCAACTCGTGTCATTTCCGAATGTTTTTTCAAAACACCTTCAGTGCCGGAAATACAGCAAAATATTGTTCAATAATTAACACAACAGAGCTCGCTACGACATATTACGGATGTCATCAACTCGTGTCATTTCCGAATGTTTGTTCAAAACACCTTCAGTACCGGAAATACAGCAAAATGTTGTGCAGTAATTAACACAATAGAGCTCGCTAAGACATATTACGGATGTCATCAACTCGTGTCATTTCCGAATGTTTGTTCAAAACACCTTCAGTACCGGAAATACAGAGAAATACTGTGCAGTAATTAACACAACAGAGCTCGCTAAGACATATTACGGATGTCATCAGCTCGTGTCATTTCCGAATGCTTTGTTCAAAACACCTTCAGTGCCGGAAATACAGAGAAATGTTGTGCAGTAATTAACACAACAGAGCTCGCTAAGACATATTACGGATGTGATCAACTCGTGTCATTTCCGAATGCTTTTTCAAAACACCTTCAGTGCCGGAAATACAGAGAAATTTTGTGCAGTAATTAACACAACAGAGCTCGCTAAGACATATTACGGATGTGATCAACTCGTGTCATTTCAGAATGCTTTTTCAAAACACCTTCAGTGCCGGAAATACAGAGAAATATTGTGGAGTAATTAACACAGCAGAGCTCGCTAAGACATATTACGGAGTTTCATACTTCGATACTGTGGACAATCATGTAAACAATAAAAACCAGTGCATGCATGGTTGTTAATTAACTCTAAAGTTGGGTTCCTTTCCTACGCTATTGTTTCTTCGTTTATAGTCTAAATTCAAAATTCTGTTGTAAAATTTAATATTTTATTGTTCAAAAAGACAAAGATCACATGAGTATTGGAACAAAATATATTATTGACAAAAGTGTAAATCCTCAGATCAGTAGAGACTGAGACTAGTAGAGACAGGTCGGTGGCTTGACAACCGTGCGATCATACACTTGGGACCTATCCGTCACGTGCAGAGATCTCTTGGGTGTGGATTACTCTCTGATGATGACTTTTGGTACGATCGAATATTCGAGCACATATAAAGATCGTTTTTATTTCTTAAACCACAACTATGCAAAAGTTTCATATTTTATACAACTTAATACAATGTCAACAACAGATTACAGCTTTTCTTTTTATTAAAATAACTTTCATCGTTTCAGGTTCAGAAGTTTATTTTCACATTT